>NW_019735468.1:627354-829505 GCF_002891405.2 Cryptotermes secundus | reverse complement strand
TACATAATTTGTGTTTAAAACACCGTTTACCAGCACAGTCCATCTTCCGTTGTCTTTTACGTGGTGGTGTTCCCTATTGACTCTGTCGTCGATGTGAGGAACAGGGTTTCCTTGCTCTAGCCTTCGGTAGAACTTACTGATTCATTGTGTTTCTATTCTCTGCGTCCCCCATTGTATTGTGCACCATGTTTGCTGATTCTGATTTATTATATAGTCTTTGATGTCGCCCACTAAAATATTGCAGTGGTGTAATACTGGGCATATATTCACTCGTAGCGTACTCGTTCGTGTCTCTACAGAAGTACACGTATACATGGGGGAATTTATGAGTTCGCTGCATCCTACTTACTCCAAAGAATGTCTATTACTACATATGGAGTTTTCTTTCAAACAAAATTTTGCTCTACAGAAGTACACGTATACATGGGGGAATTTATGAGTTCGCTGCATCCTACTTACTCCAAAGAATGTCTATTACTACATATGGAGTTTTCTTTCAGACAAAATTTTGTGAAGAAAGAAAGATTCTACGCAGAAAGGAACAACATTTATGGCAAAATTATCGTTGATTTCTGAATATGCAGTAAAATTGTTTTACAAAACAGTCTCTGATGTTCTACATGCAGTTCAATACAAATGGCTCGACCTTTACTCAGCTTTACCTGCACAGGCGAACACAACTGGCTTCTTTACCTGAAGTAGGCGTACACCTGCACACAGACGTAGACAAACACACACACACACACACACACAGTAAGCCAGGCCAAATAACCAAGTTGTTGAGAAGAGCATAACTTACAAAAATTGTAATCTGAAAACGTGAAGGAAGTTGAGAGAGACACGCGTAGTTAGGAGGCTCATTTTTAAATTGACGCTTCAGAAAGTTCAGCCTCGCGAGGATAATTGAGGAGCTATTTCAAGGAAATAGCGGCTCCGGTCTAGAAATCAGAAATTAACGGCCGTGGGGATTCGTTGCGCTGACCGCGCGACACCCTCTTTCCGCTAAAGTTGGTACACATCCAGAAGATACAACTCTTGAAAATAATTCGTTTCCTGCAGGAATTGAGTGTTCGACCTGCCGATGTTTCAGTCACCAGACTAACCAGATGATTACTCCAATGGATTAGAAACGTTCCTCGGAAGATACAGTCACTCAACCAGCCAAGGAATTCCACGTTCTTTTCATAAATCTAAGCCAATTACCGTGTTCAAAAGAGCTCAGTATTCAAAGTTATAAAAGCATTTCCTTCATAATTACCACCGCGGATATTTTAGATTGGAACCTATCTTGAGCCAGCTCATTCCAATTCACAGCTTCACAGAATTTACGTAATGCGTAATTTTATGTTATTCCCCTACATGGATTCATTTCTCACAAATTACGATTTTCCTGAAGGTTTTATAACAAACTTCTTATATAAAATTCACTTTTATACCATGAGAAGAAACTAAAGAAGTAACAAAATTATTCAGAAAATAGCAAAAAACAATTCCGGAGTATCGCAGCATAGTGTGTTCACCTCACCGAGTGACTATTAATCTTCTTGTTACGTAACCTTCTCAATGTCAATGCCGGTTGAGTCATCTCTTTTGCGGGAAAATGTGTCGGATTTACTCTACAATCGTAAAATAAAAATAAATGACCCAGAATATTTGGCTTTTGATATGATCATATATAGTGGCCTCAAATGTCGCCCTTTATTAGACTCAACACCTTAAATAACTCACGTAACAGCCCGGCGGTATATCGAACCCGGTATTTTTAAGTTCAGAACATTAAGCTACACTTTTTCGATGTCATTGGTTACATCTGGCATTTGTTAGGATGTTTTACGTTTATATTCGTGGAGCGGACTGCAGATCCTGAAAGTCCTCTTTGACTAGGTTTGATTTTATCCACAAAATTACTCATATATGCACAGTTACATTGTTAAGCTGTGGGTACAATATTTTCCCTTTAACGGCAAATGAAATCTGTGAACTGGCAGAGCACAAGTATAAGTCGGCGCTGTGAGTGGAGAAGCGATTAAAACACTCAACATAACAGACTCAGAAATTCTTTGAAAGCGGAAAGCTGTAAACTATGGTTTTGTACGTTAAGTTTAAAGCGTAGGTGTTCAAATTATTGTTGAAGAACCTGATCTCTACGCAGTGGTAAAGAGAAAATGTCCTATGTCTGCCTGGAAACGAACTCTGGTCAACTGTTTCGTAGCCAGCCACTGACAGCTGTCTCGACTCTGAGACTTACCACGCAATAGTTCATATAATTAACGTCTTCAAGAACACGCGGTCTCAGCAGCTGGCAGAGATTCGCTTTCCTTCAATCAATAGTTCTAGACAAAAGAAGGCTGTGGATACGTGTCGGGGAGGAATTCTCTTGCGTCTCCTTATCCAATATTGACACACGCAAAATTCCAGAAGTTTTTTAATCAACACCCATTACTCGCTGCTAACATTGCTTCTTCATTAGCTGTGCTATAAACGAAAAGCGATGTACAAGGAGCAGGAAAATCTGGTAAACTGGGAAACAAAAATTGTGAAAGGAGCTTTCCTGAGACGAGTGAAGAGAACAAAAGAGTGCGGACAAAATTAAGTAACGACACTGCAGAATATTTTCAATCCGTTATCATCTATAATGGCGTATTTTTCGGTGTTATAAGTTCTTTGGATTATGATAATTTTCATTGTGAGGAATTCCAATGGAAATATATTGTGACGTATTCGCTCAAACTGTGGATGCAGAGAAACAGCTGTTGCTAGTTAATGCCCACACACAACAATAGAGGAATTGTCACGATTCGAGATGTGCCGCGTACAGCCGCTGCTATGGAGCGATGGGGTAGGTACGTACGCAGTGACGTCACGCAACAATAGAAGAGGTGTTGCAGGCGGCGTTCCCTGTGGGTCCGCTCAGAGGCTATATGACTCGACCGACAGAGTGAGTGCAGTGCAGTTGCTGGTGCAGTTGTGGAGTGTTAACTATCGGGCAACGGAAGCTGAAGAATCTCCATTGCTGAGATTCTTTACCAGGAAATATCGAGTTTAGTGAAAACACTGCAGAGGAACAGCTGTTGTTGAGAGTTGTTACCAAGTAAAGACTAGTGAAAGTAGACTGAAAGAATTTAGCATGGAGTGATTTTTAGTGTTGAAATCATAAGTAGAATTATTATTTGTAGTTACGACCTGTAAGTGGTCATTAAGTCTATTCACCAATCGACACCCCGTCTATAGTCACTAATACAAGTGACAATATAGTGGATCCTGAGTTACTGCTGGTTGTTTGTCAATATATTCTTTGTTTGCAAGAAACCCAGAACTTCGCTACTACCGTTCCACAAAACCCCGCCAACAGATGGTTTTTCGAGACCGTTTAATCCGGTTCCCTTTTTCACACCCTGTTTTTTCTAAAAAAAGAAATAGTAATTTTCTGCGATTATCTATCTCCGAAGTAGTCTCACTCCTTGAAGTCTGCCGACATATTCTTCTGAGTTATTTCCCTCATGAATATTATCTTTAGCGCCTACCTCGTTCTTCGTGATCCGGTAACTCTGAAGATGTTAGCCGAATAGTACAACTTACGAAACCGAACGCCATTGTTGAGTAAGTAGCATTTCTTCGTCGTATTTGAGAGATCTGAAGTTAAAATCTCGCTCTGAAGATGTCTACTGGGGGAGGTGTTTCGAAATCCTCCTCACCGCTTCCAGAAGAATGCCGGGGATTTCCCCGAACCAGGTCACGAGAGCTTCCGCATCTCATCCACTTCATTATTCATGCATCATACATTTTTGACGCTATATTTGCTGAGCTATTGAAAGTGTCGTTAAATAAACCATTATTAACGGATTCTATTCACCCTGCAATTCTCTCCGGTCTTCCATTACTTCCCCTTTCCTACCCTGAACAAATACTCTCCTCAATGCTTTGTTCTCAGGCACCTCCAACCTTTATTCTCCTGTTAGCGCCATATACGATATTTTCATCTATCTAAAACAACACATAAAATATCATTAACGAACTAGCGTTCTGTAGAGTCGAGTCTTTCTTGAAGAAGCCACTAGTTGCTCTACCATTCAATAAATTCCCAACATTTTACGGAACCCAAAAGTGCATTACCTTGTTCACAATAGTCCGCCATTAGCCCTTTTCCTGAGCCACATGAATCCAGCCCATACCCACCATCCTATTTGTCTAAGATCCATTTTAACATTATGCTTCTATCTACATCTATGTCTTCCTCGTGTCTCGTCTCTTAAATATTTTCCTACAAAGAACCCTTTATACGCTTCTTGTCTCACGGGCAAAGTCACGCCTTCTCATTGTATAATTTAATATTTCAAATATTAGCTGTAAGATCTTGAACGTAATATGATTTATACTGGTTTGCGTAATTAACATGTATGTAAAGACTCTAATAATTTCGGTCTTCTTAATAGAAGTCTATTCTATTTCAATTTTGCAGTGAAATTTATATTGATATGGGAAAGATACAATAACACATGGTCACGAAATTGTTTGACCATCATCCTGACATAACTTTGTTTAAAATATCTTGAAGTACACGGTTCTGTTCTGCGTGCCTAGTAACCGCTGAAGAAGTTATGATTATATCGGGGCTTGTTTTTGTTAGAAATTAACTTGTGAAAATATATTACAATTCTCAATTAAAGAGCGTAATTTGGAAGTTAAATGCGTATTACGAAACAATCTGTATAGTTGGAACTTGCTGATGACACGTTCAAGTCGATGGGCCACAAAAAATTATTACACGTGCCAGTTTTTAATACTTAAATTCTCATAGTTACGTACAATAAGGAAAGAACTCCAAAATTTTCACTATCTTTTTCAGAAGTTCCAATAGGGCGGTAGACTATCTGTCTGTTTGTGGTAATAGTAACTTTTAATCTAGTACTAACTTGTAAATATCCAATATGATTGTCGTGTACATGCATTTCATCTCCATGTCGATGTTTTCAAAATGTAATGCTCACTATTGTTTTGTTTGTTTGATTAACGACGCTCTTAATATCGATATTATATAGGTTTATGATTTGGTGATTAACGTGCATGGAGCAGTCGGTAAAATGAGAATTTGCAGATGAAACCGAAGTACTCGGATAAAACCTGCCCCTGTGTCACTTCATCCACAACAAATCCCACATGACCTGACCTGGGATTGAACCCGGGCTGCCGCGGTAGGAAGCAGGCTACTATCCTCCTGCGCTGTGGCACAGCCTGCACACTATTGGCTAGACAAAATTTTCAGATGACAAATAAATGTATCATTAAGTGTGGTATTAGTTTGTCTTATAAGTTGATCTTCAAATGAGTGAAATAATAGTGAAATCATTTTCGTCCTAAATGAAAACTGTATTTGAGGGAAAATATTATTTCAGATTTCATCACTATCTCATGAACCACCGTACATATGAGCTTAAAATATTTGTACAATTTGTAAAATTTGTACGCGCTGTAAATACAACAATAGGGGAAGAGATGTTACTATGTGGTTCGCATATATCCTTTGCTGGACAACGGATGTTTCCTATGGGCTCGCTTCGAGACTATATAAATGGTACAGAACCGAGAATGAGAATGGAAAATGGAGAGAATGAGAGCAAGAATGAGAATTGGTACAGGAGAATGAGAATGGAGGATGGAGAGCGGAAATGAGAATTGGTACAAGAGAATGGAAAATGGAGAGCGAGAATGAGATTTTGGACAGGAGAATGAGAATGAGAATGGAGAGTTTGAGAGCGAGAATGAGAATGCGAATGGAGAATGGAGAGCGAGAATGAGAATTGGTACAGGAGAATGAGATTGGAGAATGAGAATTGGCACAGGAGAATGAGATTGGAGAATGAGAATGGAGAGCGAGAATGAGAATTCGGACAGGAGAATGAGAATGGAGAGTGGACAGCGAGAATGAGAATTGGGAAGGGAGAATGAGAATGGAGAAGGAGAATGAGAATGGAGAAGGAGAATGAGAATGGAAAATGGAGAGCGAGAATGAGAATTCGGACAGGAGAATGAGAATGAGAATGGGGTGAGTACTCGGGAGCCAAGGGTGCAGGGTTTGGCTGAAGATTTATTGTGAGTTAAGGTCATTGATTGTGATTACGAGTGATTGTGCAAGAAGGTGTTAATAAATCCAATCATTCAATCCACAACCAATTATTATTAGTCGCGAAGCCACAAACACGTGACAATAATAGCAATTCTCTCTTTAGTTACCTGCTTACGCAACAGCCCAAAACCAAATAGTTTGATTTGAGGAACACGTACAGTATCGGGTACGTTGGACCGACACGCAGCAGTATTCACCTCGTCACCCAGACTCGTGCCTCCCATACATGAAGATGTATGTATGTATGTGTGTCTCTCTTCTTTCCGCAAGTTCCATAGCGACGCTTCCGTTTTCGAGACTGCATGGCGTCAGATGATACGAGTATAATGATACATGAATGACGATGAATCGGAAAGATATGTGAAAGGAAGCGGTCGTGGCCTAATGGAGGCTTATTACAACATTTTCCTTGAGGAAATGAGGATAATCACGAAGTACCTCAAGCAGGATAGCCGATATCCCGTCTGGGATTCGAACCTAGCACCTCCCGAATACAATCTTGAGCATTACTTCTAGACATACCCGTTCAGCGTGAATCTCTTGGAAGAGAAATATTGAGTGACGAACTGAATGTTTCTCTTAAGAAGTTGGAAAGGAATACAGTCAGGAAGCTATGAAATATATTTACGTATCTCTCGGAAGTTTATTATGCAAACAGGAGGGACAGTAAATTTTTCAACATAACAAGGAAAGGCAAAACAAATTATGTTACCCTGAAGATGGCGGTCTTAGCATTCCTTGCCTTCTAAACGTAACATACGTTGGAATTTACTACTCTAAGAATGAATATGCCGGTCACGGTAGCCGAGCGGTCTAAGGCATGTACTGTCTTCGCTCGCTTGGAAACCGGGATCTTGGGTTCGAATCCTACTCAGGGCATGGATGTTTAGTTGGTGTGTGTGCGTTTTTCTATGTTTGTGTACAGGTAGAGGCCTTGCGACGAGCTGATCACCCGCCCAAGGAGTCCTACCGAATGTGTAAGATCTAGAAAAACCGAAGTGAACGGAGAAGTTCATGGAGGTAGGCCTAGGCCCACTGGGGCTCTAGTGGCAAGGAAAAAAAGAATGAATATAGATTTTAAATTTCACATTCAGTAGTTTTCTTACTGATTGTTAATAATTTGCTCTGAATTCCGGTTGAAACTGTACTCGTAACTTTAGTGTGAAGCCAACCTCAACATTACACATCTCTCATGAGTCTCATCATACGGTTTTAATGAAGCGAATAGATGCTACAAATTGAAATTTCCACGGAATAATTTATTTACAACCCCAGTTTCGCTGTAGGGAATTTTCGACATGCTAAAACAATAGTTATTAAATACTACTATGCAAATGCAATTTGGATCTTTGTGTTATTGCATATGGAGTTACATGGGGTGCCGATGGCTTTCAATTCAGTATACAGTCACGTTTTGTATGCATCACGTCCCCATAGGAGAGTATGTAATTCAATGTATGTAGTTCTGCTGCAACAGCAGAAAAGGAAGTTATGACAAAAAAAAATATGTTACAGCATGTGATGCAGAGAGAGAGGGATTAATTTATACAGTAATATATAATTGGTCACAGTGTTCTGATTTAGTGGACTTTCAAGAAAAAAGGGCCAGCGAAACATGTTTATTATATATGAGAAGTAACAAGGTATGCCTACAAAAACAACAACATTTTGATACTCACAGTCCGAATAGCACGTTTATAGAAACGAAGCTTCTGAAAATTGCAATTTCTTTTTTTATGTGAAGTCAGATGGAGATTTGGCTCAGTCATGGGTTATTGTGTACACGGAAATAATCCTAAAAATGCGTGGATAATATTTTGATGAGCTGAGCGACTGTCAACTTCTGCGCCATGAGGTGAGTTATGACAAGCAATCAGTTGATACTTATTCGCGGAATTATAAATGGGGCAGCCCACTGTTTCAGTGATAATTCAGTGCGTGACCTGACTGATACTGGTTGTTATAACAACGCTTTGCATGTGGACGGGGTTACTCGTGGAGCAATATTACACGCACAGAACCGTCTATGTCATATCCAATATGTGAATAGAGAAGCATCACTTATTACAGTTAGTGATTATATATAATTAATGTATCGTATTAGTTAATTGCACTGTCTATATATAATAATAAACCTAAGCAGGGCAGTGTTTACTGGTTTGTCATTATGTAGTTTCCATGGAAACTAATGTAAATCTAATCTCTGTATGTTACGATAATCCCAGAAGATGGAAATAAACAGCAGTGGTTCAGTCGGTGTTACAGTGTCACACTTTGTCGAAATCGTACTTCTAGATTGTTGTTGTTGTTGTTGTTGTTATTATTATTATTATTATTATTATTATTATTATTATTATTATATTTATTCTGAGGAGCTTCATAACTTTTACTCTTCTCCAAGTATAATTAGAATGATCAAGCCAAGGATGAGGAGGTGAGCAGGGCATATAGCACGAATGGGGGAGACGAAAAATGCATAGAAGATAATCGTCGGAAAGCCAGAAGGAAATAAACCACTGGGAAGACCAAGACATAGGTGGGTGGACAATATTAAAATGGACCTTAGAGAGACAGGATGGGATGGTATGGATTGGATTGATCTGGCTCAGGACAGGGACCAGTAGAGGACTCTTTTGAACACTGTAATGAATCTTCGGGTTACATAAAATGCTGGGAAATTCTTGAGTAGCTGCAGAATTGGCGGCTCCTCAAGAAGGGCTCGGATCCATAAGAAAGTAAGTAAGTACTATATTTATTCTACAAACACTCTCTTACCATAACGCTTGTAGTTCATAGCGTTAATTTATCTGAAATCGCCGTTTTAAAGCGATTTTAAAGCGGTCTGCAATGGACAATAGAGACGCAGTGGAAGAGGTATGTATGGAACACGTATCTGGAGATGAGGAATATCGGGAGTTCCTGTTTAGTTTCCAGTGATCACTCCACTAATGTGATTTGTGTGTGTCTGCCCACCCTTTCACATTCGGAACTGATTGACCGATTTTTAGTAAATTTGGTACGAAAGTTATACCATTATATACAACCTAAACCTGGTAGTTTTCAACAATATTATATTTTGAGATGTGATATAATATAGTGGAAGTTATCCCGACGTTTCAGACGAATGTAATGCCTCCATCTTCAGGATTGAAAAATAAGTCAAGCAAGCAACGAATGCGACGCTGCCTGCTGGTTGCTTGTTCGAAGAACGACTTCTGTTGCTGAGATATTATGCAATGTTCATTAATGCCTCCAGACAAACCCTGGTATATTAAAGGCCGCGCCATAGCTCAGGCGGTTAATCGCTGCCTTCCCACCGCGGCGGCCCGGGTTCGAGCCCGAGTCTGGTCATTTGGGATTTGTGGTGGACAGGTTTCATCAGAGTACGAGTACTTCGGTTTCCACTGCTAGTCTTCATTCCACCAATTGCTCCACAATCACCATCTGTCATCTGGTGCTGGTACAGTAGACCAGTAGTGGGCTCAGTGCCAAGTGGATTCAGCCTCACCCCACTAGAATAATAAAAGGAAATTATATAGTATCTTGGTCGCTTGCTAGTCGCTGAAGAGTGCGGACGTGTCTGTGCATCGCTCCGTGAATCGTGTGGACGCAGTAAACGGAATATACACTCGACTAACGTTGAAACCGACCGTACCGCAGGTCGCTCTGTAGACTAAAGAACAACGAAAATTCTCCTAGATAAACAGTGCGCAAAAGCAGTTCACTACGGTCCTGAGTACAACTTAAAATAGTCAACAATAAAGCAGCGGGGTGAAGATACAGCTAATTTTAACATGTAAGTTCTAATGTTTCTAACTGGAAACGGCCCTGGGCCAAGCCAAACAATACAATATTCATTCCCCATTCAACCCATTAACCTTCGTCAGTACCAAATGCAATCCCAATAACCTTCAACGACACAAATAACCATCTTCTCTTAATATCCCACTCAAACCCAACATTCCCCACTTCCACAACCTTCAAATTTCTCTCAGTATCCACCTCCAACCCAATATTTCCCAATGACTATGGGACAGTCACAGCCCCTGTCTGACCATGCTCCACTGGAACACTCCCCCCCCCATAACCAGTGACCCCAAACAAAACAATGGCCCTCAAACCATAAATCAAACAAGAAGAACATCACATTATTCCTGGGACACAGCCAGTGACGAGTCAATGGATACAGAAGAGAACAAAGTAACACTCTTGGCAGACTGTCACAGAAAACGAAAACTTACAAAAATTACCCATCACATCCAGAACAGCATCGCACAAGTTGCGACATCAAATAAGTTCCAAGTACTTGCGGACACAAACAATGAACCCTCGAAAGAAGAAACCACTCAAACAAACCATACATATGACGATAAACCGAAAGACCCCAAACCAACTCCAATTTACATCTATGGGGTTACAAACTACAAACAGATGACTGATAACATAGCTCAAATAGTCGCTCCAGAGACATACCATACGAAAACATTCCCGGATAATACAGTTCAATTCAACGCACCTACACCAAACACCTACAGGAAATTAATCTGCCACCTCAAAGAAGAAAAAAATAATACATCACTCTTACCAATTAAAACAAGACAGAGCATATAGAAATGTAATTAGAAACTTACGTCACTCCACACGGACAACAGATATCATCAGTGAACTGGGAAACAAAGGTCACAAAGTACCAAATATTAAAAACGTACGACATAGACTTACCAAAGACCCCTTACCATTATTCTTTGTGGATTTGGAACCGCAAAATAATAACAGAGATATCTACAATATAGAATACATTGAAAACACAAAACTCAGGGTTGAACCGCCAAGACACAAAAAGACATTGTTCAGTGCTTGAGGTGCCACTCTTATGGGTACACCAGACATTGCTGTTTGAAGACATACAACTGTGTTAAATGCGCAGGGCTCCACGGTACTGAGGATTGCAGTAAACCTAAAGATACCCCCGCGACTTGTGCACTATGCAAAGGAGCACACCCCGCAAACTATAAGGGCTGCACCGCATACAGAGATCTAATACGGCTAAAATACAAAGAAAATACCAAAAACAAACGAAACGCCCCAAATGCTGACAGACGTACAAATTCACTACTACACAGCCATCAACAAAATGCATTCAGTTATAGCCACGCGGTGCCCGCAAATATCCCAGAAACTCAAAATGGAAGTAATCAGGACTTCAATACCTTAATGGGAAACTTTCCAAATGAATTCAAAACCATGTTCAATCAACTTCTAAACCAGAATAGCATGACACTAAGCATGCTTACTACTGTGATCAGTAAATTATCCAAATAACGGCTACCTCTATCAGAATCGCAGCCTGGAATGCCAACGGAATAACCAATCATGTGCATGAAACTACATTGTTTCTACAAATCAACTCTGTCGATATCCTTATAGTCTCAGAAAGTCATGCTACGGATCGAACTGTCGTCAAAATTGCAAATTACAATATTTACTATGCCAATCATCCTGACGGAACGGCCCACGCCAGGTCAGCCATCATGATAAACTCTAACCTACAGCACCATGTACAGCAACCCCAAATAAGTACTAAAATACAAAGTGCTATAACAGTACCGGCGCTGTCCTGGCACATCAACATAGCAGCTGTCTACAGCCCCCACGACACCTTATTTCGTCACAAGAATATCCAGAATTTCTCCAGTCACTGGGACCACGATTTCTTGCTGTCGGCGATTGGAATGCTAAGCATACGGCATGGGGATCCAGGTTAACAACACCTAAAGGACGCAATCTTCTCCAAACAATACAACAGCAGAATCTACAAATACTCTCTACTGTTGAACCAACGCACTGGCCAACAGACAAGAACAAAATTCATGATCTCCTCGACTTCGCCATAACCAAAGGAATATCCAAACTTCACAGTCATATAGAGTCTAATTTTGACCTTTGCTCCGACCACAGTCCAGTAATCATCACATTAAATATGACTGTAATCTGGAAAGAACCACAACCTAAATTGTGCTCCAGTCGTACTGATTGGCAACTCTTCCAAGAAATCATAAATAAAAACATGAGACTAAATCACAGAATAAAGGATAATCATGAGCTCGAAGAAGCAGTACACTGCCTAACCCAACTAATCCAAGAGGCTGCTTGGCAAGCGAACCCCCCCCCCTAAAAATAGTATCTCAAAGTCAAAACATACCTCTACATATTCGGAAACAGGTAGCGGAAAGAAGAATGGCTCGCAGAAGATGGCAACAAACGAGAAAACCATCAGACAAGAAAATTCTCAATCGACTCACCCATCAACTGCACACCACAATACAATCAGCCCGTAACGACACCTTCAGACATTTATATATCAAAGTTAACTTCTGAAGATCACTCACTGCGGATGGCAACGAGGAAGTTTCAAAGGCCTGTCATCGCAACATCACCACTTAGAACCGTGAATAGAGACTGGACATGAACAGACCATGAAAAAGTGAATATCTTTGCAGATCACCTAGCAAAAATCTTCTCACTTGCAAAAGATGACAACATCGATCGAGCAAAAATCCTAAAATTCCTTGTCGTTCCTTGTCAACTCTCCCTACCCAGACGGCCCTTTTCTCCAGCCGAAGTCTCTCATGAACACCTTAAAACGCATTCCCACAAAGCTCCGGGATTCGACCTACTAAGCCCGGTAAACCACCAACCGAAGCTTCTTCCTATCGGCCAATCAGTCTTTTACCTGTGATGTCCAAGATTTTCGAAAGGTAAAACAAATGAGATCAACAGAGGACATCATCCCCCAATGCCAGTTCGGATTCAGGCACCACCACTCAACAACTTAACAGTGTCATCGACTGGTTAACAAAATAAAGGAAACCCTGGAGGACAAGAAGATGCGTGCATCCGTATTCTTAGATATCCAACAAGCCTTTAATAGAGTATGGCACCAGGGATTATTATACAAATAAAAAAAAATCTTACCTTGTCAATTCTACCTGTTGATACGAGTAAAATCTTACTTAAGTGACCGACATTTTCAAGTCAAAATTGGAAATACACACTCCGGCTACCGCCCCGTCAATTCGGGGGTTCCACATGGTAGTGTTCTTGGCCCCTTTTTATATCTAATCTATACATCTGACATACCCCAAGCACACGACATAACATTGGCTATGTTTGCGGACGACACTACAATTCTGTCCTCTAATAAAAACCCTAATAGGGCAGCAGAAAATATACAGCAATACCTTAGTGCCCTCAAAGATTGGCTACAACTCTGGAAAATCACAGTGAATGTCGAAAAATCAGTGCAAATAACATTCACCACAAAACGGAGCACGTGCCCACAAATCACAATAAACAATGCACCAATCCTTATACAATATACAGTCAAATATCTTGGACTTCACCTTGATCAAAAGCTCACAGGGAAGACCCATATCCGGACCAAGAGATTACAACTATCAACAAAACTGAGAAACATGAGCTGGTTAATTGGTAAAAAATCCCAGCTATCATTGGAAAATAAACTTCTCATTTATAAAACTATACTCACACCCATATGGACGTACGGTATAGAACTGTGGGGCTGTAGTAAACAATCCAACACCAAAATCCTACAAACATCCCAGTCAAAAACACTACGTTACATAACTAACTCTCCACGAAGATCTTGGTGTTTCTTATATAAATGAGGTCATAAACAAACAAGCCATCAGATACAGAAACCGCATTGTGGATCATGAAAACCAACTAACAAAGAAACTCGCCGTCCAACCCTTAGTGAACAGAAGACTCAAACGTCAATGACCAGAAGACCTGTTCTAGGTAACGGAGAATAACCCATCAGTGGGTGGTACTCCCTACAAGCCACGCAACGACCTAACATTTGCTTATTTTTTTCTGTGGCGCTACAGCCCCAATTTGGGCCTAGGCCTATCTCCACGAAACTCTCCGTTTCACTTCGGTTTACTAGATCTTACACATTCGGTAGGACTCCTTGGGCGAGTGATCAGCTCGTCGCAAGGCCTCTACCTGTAGACAAACACAGAAAAACGCACACAAACATCCATGCCCTGAGTGGGATTCGAACCCACGATCCCGGCTTCCGAGCGAGCGAAGACAGTGCTCGGCTACCGTGACCGGCTAACATTTGCTTATTACTCTGTATTATTAAATTATGAGTAGATTGTAAATATCCTAAAATAATTTAAAAAAAATTAAGTATATTAAAATAGGCCACAACCACTTCCTTAATTTATATTATTCTTCCTATTTTGCGGCAAGTACCATGCAGTTGCCATTATATCGTTTAGTATACCTGTAAACAGACACGTACGAACCAGTTGCTGGAAGTAGATTAAATGGTATTATGGCTTAAGTTGGGAAAAATTGAGTGCTTATCCTTCAGTTGTTCATGTAGGAGTTGTGGTCCATATTCTATTTTACCTGATGTTACAGGAAATCAAACATGTTCCGACTTCACGTACGCATTCCATCTTTTGCAAAGTCGTCCTCAATGTGGAACCTCTGTCGGTATTTGTTCATATGTCATTCTACCCACTTATATACTTTTATCTGTGTTTATCTATCTTAATTTATGCTGATTTATTTTCAATTCTTTTGTAAGATCTTCATTTTAAATAGCTCTGTAGTCAAGACTGCCCGTAAGTATCTCATCTTTTTTGAATCGCATTATATTTACTATTTTTGGATTATTTTTCTAAGATTCACTCTCGTAAAGCAACGTGTGTAGGTACTGCTAGTAGGAACTGTTTTTTGTGGATGATANCGTTACAATATATATATATATACACACATAATTTAGCGATCAGTTAGCCTGTCTGATATATATATATTGTTGCGACTTGATTTCTGTTCAGTTCAGTACAAGGTCGGAATTATAACGCATCCATGTATAGGATTGTGGATGAAACGTGAACAAGTTTACAGGATTAAAAACATTATTGCTCCTATAGTTAGGTCACATTCATACATTTACATTTTACATGAAATTTTTATGTTGGCATAAGAGGAACTGCAGCAAACTTAACGATTATAATTCCTAATTTGATCTTCTGGCCTTTAATCATATTTACAGTTCCGAAATGATATTTTTGACGATCCCAGGGGCTAGGGTATTTATGGCGTACAAACTAATATGCCGGGAAAGTGTGATTCAAGTTTAAGAATCCCACGAAGTGCATTGGTATACTTTTATGGCCCCATACAAGTCGCTACGTACTTCTTCAAGTCTTAGGGTGTTACAGACTGGCGTCTTATATAGATAAAATACACGATAAGTGTTTAGGTATCCTTGGAAATATTTACCAAGTCTGTGAGAGTTAATAGGAAAAGGGAGATATATCGTCAAAGAAAATTCATTATTTGTTTTTTTAAATTTTTAGCAATGGTTCAGCATTTATATATTTTTTATTTTAATGTGGATGTTACTCAAACTAACTACTAGAAGATAATATTTGAACGTTTTTTATGGAGATTCGATTTAAGCTCAGGAGTTCAGTTTTAGGGACGTGTCTTGAAACATCTCGTAGAGGAATATGAGGCTCCTGTAGAAACCCTGCTCCACATCTAAACCCAGTTTATACAAATGTTCTTAAGGATTAAATAGCATCCTATAGAAGACGCTTTCTACACAACACACTGAAATCGACGAGAACACAAACCTGGAGGAGCAATCCAATTATACTGCGGTAGTCTAGTTCGGAATATTGCTATCCTCTTTATGCTATGTTGTCTACTTTCATGTATAGCATTTGATCACGTTAAAACATGAAACATGTTAGAATGCTTCTTTTGCCTTTCGATAAGCAGCGTACATTTATTGCATTATGCGCGAAGGTAACAAAATCATCAAGATATGACATTACATAAGATTTCAATATAATTAAAATAAAATTCTTCCTATGTGTATCGACTGCGTATATTTGCAATTTTGATTTATGCCACTGTAAGCAAGGAAGCCGTTAAAAGCGAACCCTTTTAAGCGCAGTGCAACTGCTTAAACATAGAGATCTCTGCATATTTCCTACGGGTATGTTCGTGTATTTTTTACGAATTTCATAATAAACACATATTATTCACTTAAACCATTGTAGCCGTTTGGTTTTTGCATTGGTGATACATTTTGTTTTCCTTGAGATAGGAACTGAACATTCAAATATTAGATTAAATTTATCCTTAAGATGGTTAAATAAAACATTATTATAATACATTTGAAGTATGTGAATTTTTAAATATTTCAATAAAATTTGAAAATGTTATTCTTATCATTATTCTTCGTTCTCATTTGTACTTATCTTAACTTTTTATTTAGCCTCGTGCTCTAATTGTAATAATCCATTCTTGCATGAATATTGGGCTTCGTAATCATCCTTGGTTCAGATCCATTTACGTTCGGGGTGTTTATGAACAATGTGTTGTGTGGTATCGAACTTGTGTTGCACTTCTCCATGTTGCCGAAATACGTAGGGTAAAATTACTTGTAATTATATTAAAAATTTTGAAACTATACCTTGCTGGTTTTATTACATCGATATATGGGTAACAATGTACCAGTGGTCAATAGTAGAGTGAATTTACCGACTACACAACACGTTTTTAATTATCACATTTCACTACATGTTTCGACCTCAAGAGGTCATCCTCAGGTGCATGAGCACGGCTATATAATTACACACGGTCACATTCCCTTTTTCCTCATTCGACCTTGTATCTTTTCCAGACTTACGCTCACTAATATATCGAGTTCTTTTTATAAAACACAGGTTAAAATTATTATTATTCTAATTTAATTGTTAAAAGTTAAAAGTTCGTGAATGGAACCTCGAATCGAATCGAATGACCTCTTGAGGTCGAAACATGTAGTGATATGCGATAATAAAAACGTGTTGTGTAGTCGGTAAATTCACTCTACTATTGATTAAACACACAACAGGATGCGAGAAACGATTAAAATGTACCAGTAATGTAATCAGATATTAAAATAATGTTTTAAAATTATCTTTTCTTTAAGCTGGAAAAGCAGTCGTAATATTATGCAAGATACAAGTACGACAAATAGTCGTAATTGAACTAAGGGATGTACATACTAACTAGCAAAACCGATGAAATGGCGGGTGTTGGTTCACGTTGTTACGTGATTCAGCAATTCTGATGGATCTCTCGTTGGTATTCAGTTTGTTACAGTGTTTCGTTTGCGCGGTTCACTATTTACGTAAAATGATTATAATAGAATTTTTTTAGATTAAAAATTTCCGTGTCACTCTGACAGAAAATGTCAATAATGTGTCAAATATGAGAAGCACTGATCTGCATTTTTGTTTATAGAAGGAATTATGTAATTTGTTACTCCAGAGCATTGCAACTGACATCGTATCTTCAATGTATGGAAAATTTACGATAGCACTTCCGATCCGAAGAGACTGAAATTTAAAACAAAAATAGATACGGCATCATGACAATGAGCTCTGTCATAAATCTTTCTCGATAAAGCAATTTTTATATAAAAACATAGCATTGTCTTAATATCAATCGTTGAGTCATCTTAAAGGGAGACATTGATGCCAGTGATGTCTCTGAATTTATACAGCGTCTCTGCGAGACAGGGGCACACACATAGACACAAAGGCTACCTAAAGACACGCAGAAGCACTGAATAACGATGAGATGAAAATAACCGCCATATATCACACCCAGCTCCCAGAATAAAAGGTCATGTTGTGTTGCCATAGTTACAGTTGTGAGACTGAATGTGGTGTCAGCCTCTTTACTGATAGAAAAATGAAGGTTGACGTTTTGAAACGCAAAAGACGAAATTGAGGATGGCAAGATAATATCGATGAAGAGGAGAACAGAATTAAATATTTTCATAAAAAAGTAAAGGAATACATGATGTAAATTACTCTTGCACAGCGAAAAAAAAAAATGAAAATGCACGAGGAATCTAAGTTTGGTGGGAATGAAGCTGGTTTCCATTTGCAGTAAGCCTTTGTAGAGGCAGTTATCAGTATCAGTATATTTAACACTACATAAATTCTTAACAACATGGAGTTGCATTTCTTGAGAAATTTAGAGTACCCTGAGTAACCAAGAAATTTCGAACCTGCTACAGAACTCGAAGCTTCGTCACCATTTTCACAAAGCCAGCCGCTTGATCCTATAGTGAAACAAAGAATTCAATCCAAACTTCAGATCCCTGTAATGGAAAGTAAGAAATTAGGTAAAGGTAAAAGTATTCCTGTAACAGGTCGTGGAGGCCCTTAGGGTTGTGAGAGTTCCTCCCACATTTTCTAGACAAATGGTTCACAGATGGCGGTGAGGTTGCCTGCCTTACGCGCCGGCCAGCCTTTACCCCCGGGAATATTCTTGGTAATCATTTCTGTTCGAGGCTGAGTCGACCCCAGGGCCATAGTGTGGCTGGAAGGATTAGGTAAATCGAAAAAAAAAACACCTCATCGCGATTCGATCCCGCGACCTACCGGCTTGTAGTATACTGCCTCAAACAACTACGCTAGCACGTTCCCCCAAAGTAAGAAATTACTCGGTAGAATTACTTATAGAAAGGATGATATTAAGGTGAATCTTAAGGAAATGGGGCATGATGATGTAGGCTGGATTCAAGTGGCTCAGGAGACGTTCATTGACTAGTTCCTTAGGAATCGAAGTAATTTCGTTACTTGCAGAATATCAGCTTCATACTGAGGACTATGACCCATTGAATTGCCCGTATTTACCATCGGTTTAGTTTGCATTTAGGAGTTACTGTTAGACATTTAAGTTACTTGAACTTTGACTGGAATATCTCAAAGCAATGTTCTGCATATTTGCTAATTATTTTCTTTTATGAAATTATTGAGCTTTTAGCATAGTATTGGTGCTCTAGGCTTTTGTTCAGCATGTACACGACTGGGTTAAGGGCTGTCCTAAGTAATATATGGAGCCGAGCTCTAGTTGGGAAGCCAGTAGTCTCTCTGTTAGTTAAGAACTCTGTCCGTCCTTCCGCAGCAGTTCGGAGGAATGTCAGAATAGTAGTTTCGTCGCTGTGGCCTCCATTCAAATCATTATGCAGGCACCATTTTTAATCATTTTTTCATATCGCGTCATTCGATTCTATACAAATGTTGTAACAGATATAGCATCGTTCAGTAAACTAAAATTAATAATTCTTGTTATGTAATATTGATCAAGTCAAGGAGGATGAGGTGGGCAGGGCATGTAGCAAGAAATGGGGAGAAGAAGAATGCATATAGGATATTGGTGGGAAAGTCAGAAGGAAGAGACAATTGGAAAGACCAAGACGTAGGTGGGTGGACAATATTAAAATTGATCTTAGAGAGATAGGATGGGATGGCATGGATTGGATTGATCTGGCTCAGGATGGAGACCAGTGGAGGGCTCTTTTAAACAGGTAATGAACTTTTGGGTTCCGTAAAATGCTGGAAAAGTCTTGAGTAGCTGCAGAATTGGCGGCTCCTCATGAAAGGCTCATCTCCATGAGTAAGTAAGAAAGTAAGTGTTTTTTTATTGCTAGTGGGGTGGGACTAAGTCCCTTGTACTGCGGCCATTTCTGGCCTATTGTACCAGCCCCAGATGATAGTTGAGGACGATTGCGGAGCAATTGGTGGAATGAAGATTGGCAGGGGAAGCCGAAGTACTCGGAGAAAACCTGCCCCAGCGCCACTTTGTCCACCACAAATCCTACTTGACCAGACCCGTGATCGAACCCGGGACGCCGCGGTGAGAAGCCAGAGACTAACCGCTTGAGCTATGGCGCGGCCGCAAGTAAGTAAGTAAGTAATGTTATATAATATTTCATCTATGTGCAAAAGACGATAGTAGTTGTACATGCTGTCCCTCCGTAGAATTCTATCGCTGAAGAGTAGCCATGCTTTTAGAGGAGCAAGCAATCCCTTGAAGCATGGATGTCTTCTAAAGAAGAGTTAAAAGTCAGTTCATATCTCACAGGAAGCAAACTGTATCTGTATTATAAAGGTCAGTTTGTTGATCCTGTTTGTTGTAAGAATCACATGGAACACTTCAATGAACTCTGTAAGGAAAACTCAGTGATTCTTGTTGTTAAAACACTCGGTACATATAGGAACCACAGTGCTTCAGAGCTTGAAATATAACGAGTCTGCAATTATTCTTGTCTTGATTACGCTGGAGATCTGTTTGGTACTGACAAGCAGAAGTAGCTCAAGGACTAGGTTTACTTATATAATATAGAAAATACGATAACAGGGCGTTGTAGTAATTTTCTATGACCTTACATCTCATTTGCCTTGTAACAAAGGTCACTTGTGATTGTATGAGTATTTTTAAAAAGCAACCTCTTGAGTTTCTTATTTTGAAACTATTTTTACGATTATAACTCCTCAGCTGAAAGGATAAAATGGATTACAGTGCCGACAAATTTATTCATAAAGAAAACTTCCAAGAAGTCAAGAGAAGATCAAAGGAAAATGGGGTTTGCAGTGTTGAGCGAAGTACACGTACACGTATAATGGAATTGAAAACTGATGTATTTACCCGCAAGAAGAATCCATTATGATATATAATGAATAATATCATGAATATTTGTTAGTAAATATTGCGGTACTAGTTGCTGAGTGGTTCAAAATTCTTTATTTACAAATTTTCACATGGCATATAACTGAAATTTCAAGCCTTGTATATTCAGATCGTTGTTATTCTCACTTGAGTGAGTTCCTTCATGCATATTTTAAATATTTCTCCCTTTCATACCTGAGGGGGCACACGGTAGAGTAGTTGGTTGAGGCACTATGCTACAAGCCGGTAGGTTGCGGGTTCAAGTCCTGATGAGGTCATTGGATTTTTTCAATTGACATCCTTCCGGCCGCACTATGACCCTGGGGTCGACTCAGCCTCTAACAGAAATGAGTAACAGGAATATTCTTGGAATATACCTGGGGGTCAAGGGCGGCCGGCGCGTAGGGCTGACAGTCTTACCGCCATCTGTGAGCCGATTGTCTAGAGAAAATGTATGAGCCTCAACATCTCACAACCCTATGGGCCTACACGGCCAGTTACAGCGATACTTTTACTTATTTTACTTTACTTCATATCCGAGTCTTAATATAAAATTTTTAGTCATTCATGGTAGCTTTTTCGTCTGATCCATATTATTAAATTTGTTCTTATTTTCTTAATTTCTTTGAACATGAAACCTTTATTTACTTTTTCTGTCTTAATGAAATGTTAATATAATTATTAGTCGACAATTCTTCCGCATTTTGTGCCAACAGAATCCATTCCACACATTGATATCCTGTATCTCCAACATCCATTTTAAAATCTCCCATTTACACACGTCTCTCATTTAGTCTCTTCCCTTCGAGTATTCCGATTAAAATTTTGTATGCATATCTTGCCCATCCTACTATCCTTGTTATGATAAACTAGTAATATTTGATGACGAGTATAAATTATGAAGTTCATCGTTCCGAATTTTTCTCCAGACCCCGATACACAGGTATGTTTATAATACAGACTAAAATGTCTTAAAATGGAGGTACGGAGACTCGCCATGGAAAACACGAGCACAAATATTGTTGTTACGTTCTTGAAATCAGAATGTTGATAAGGTGTTAAACAAACACAAGCTTAAGAGGAAGTTGAAGCTTCTAGGAATGATTAATTACGGGCTTAGATCAACAAAATTGTTTACACTATATAGCAGTTTTTTTTTACGGTAAAGCGACTTGAGTTGCGGGTGAAACTAAGTGTACGGAAATTGTACATAAATGAAGGGTTCAAAGTCGGTTATTTATTTTTAAATTTCTTTATAACATGTAATTTTTTGGTTACTTCGAAGAAAATTAATTTAATTCTTATCCGGCTGAGAAGTGTATCATGTTATTAATTGGCGACTTCAATTCAAAAATTAAAACGAAGTCGCGTTACAGTAAAATATTTGTACAGCTGAATATGAATTGAGTTCATGAACTGATCCATTTGTACCTAAGTAAATTCAATCCTAACCATTCAATAATAGTAATCACTGATGTGTTCCATTAGCTGTCGCTTGTGATCCCAGTAGCCGGTTCATACCTCGCTACCGTAAACTTGCCTGCAGCATTAATTGGACTGTGAGCCACACACCCAACAGCCTGTGGAGAGCGGCATTTGTGCAGTTTCGTTACACAAATGACAAAATTTCGAAACGCAATGGAAGGTAGATTAATGGCTGACTGGTTTACTCTTCAACCCTGAAAATAGGGGCAGTATATTCTTTTCCGAAACATCGGTAAAGTTCTTCAGATTATACGTTGTCCCATCATAGAGGAGAGTACTGTTGTGAGGAAATTCTTTCACCAGTATCTGCTCAATATCGGAAGGGCAGATGTTTTCTGGATCTGTAATCTCGTCACTTACTCCAAGTAATTCTCAGTGAATTGTTATTTATTTCCTGTGGCTCTACAGCCCCAATTTGGGTCTTGCCCTACCTCCATGAAACTCTCCGTTTCATTTCGGTTTACCGGATCTTAGACATTCGGTAGTACTCCTTGGGCGGATGATCACCTCGTCGCAAGGCCTATACCTGAACACACACACAGACATTGAATATACATGCCCTGATTGGGATTCGAACCCACGATCCCGGCTTGCGAGCAAGCGAAGACAATATATGCCTTAGATCGCTCAGCTACACTGACCGGGCACTGAGTCGTTATATTCCTCAACATTTGCTGCACTTTTAATTCTCAATTTAAAAAATATCTTAAAGAGACGTTCCTGTATTTTTTTAGTTCACACGTAGAAATATCGGATTAGGGGTTCTGACGGCCGTGACTTTTAATATTACTATCTTATGGGGTGTGACGTCGTGTAGTCGGGTAAGTAATCAGCGATATCTCAAACGATTGGCCTGCCTCCACTTTCTGAGTAGAAAACGGCGCCCTGAACATGAAAACACGTTTATCCGAAATGTCGGTAAATTTCTACCAGATTACACGACGTCACATCCCAGAGGAATCTAATCTTGACATTTAATAACTGTTCCCAAAGTGTGGCAATCGCACTGAAACCTTGTTAAGACCTCATCGGCCTTCGCTGCTGTTTCTTTTTTACGTTGTTCTTGCCTGGATAGTTCTCATATTTCTTTTGTTTGTTTTATATTACTCTGGAAAGAGAATTATTTTATTCTTAATACTTGTTTCAAAATTTCTAACCGGTTTATATTTTGTTGCTCTACCCTTATGTTGAAATATTTGCTCTCCCCTGAAAACGGGATCCTACTGACGAGGCCATGTTACTTTACATGTACAAGCGCACGCATTAAAGGAGTGATTAATTTAATCAGCTGGACCGTTGTACAGCAACGAGACACTGTAATTATTCACACAATATAGTGACATCCCATTGTAATCGTTTGTCTACAAAGTGTCACAATTTTAATACCCCTTATGTCATCACACTTTTAATGCATTGTTAATTCGTTTAAAGGAAAAGTACGAGTATGTGTAACTAAAGTTTTTTAAATACACGAAATTAATTTTCGTCTGTGTATATCTATTATGTTTCAGTAATCCAGAATGTCAGCCGATCCCAGTGGCCGCGCGGTCTAAAGTATGAACTGTCTTCGCTCGCTTGAACATCGGGATCGTGGGTTCGAATCTCACGCAAGGCATGGATGTTTGCATTTGTTTTGTGTTTGTATGTAGGTAGCGGTCTTGCTACAGGTGATCCCCAGTCCCAGGAGTCCTACCCGCTCTCTAAGATTAAGAAATTGTAGTGAAACGAAATGTTTCACGGATGCCCTGTGCTCCAAGTGGAAGCAACTGGAACAAAGATAGGAGGATTGATGGATGGGTGGGTGGATAGAATCCAGAATTTCATATTCTCACGAAATGAAATGTCAGTCACTAGTTTTTGTCACAAACTGAGATGTATGACAAAGTCTTCATGTTGTTTGCTGGACTTGAGTTTCACACAATAGTGACCATGAAATTGTCTGCTCGAATTTAATGTCAGGTGGAAGTCAATCGACTTTTCGGAGGAACGTCCTTCCTGCATCTCGATGGTTCGAAGAGTAAGCCAAGTGAGAAATCGGCAAGAAGAAGGAGTTCTTTGCTTGCAGCCTGCTTCTTGCTGGTTTCATACCAGGCTTACTCTTCGACCTTCAAAACGAGGCGGTATGTTCCTCCTAGTACAGGTTTACACGGCGTCACAGACTAAGAGATAGTACTGTGCCTCTTCACGTTGTTATTTTCTATATTCGACAGAAGTGAAAATTGCCGTATAGTCAAAACCTTGCTTTAATCGATTTACTCTCATATGGAATTTAAAGACAATTACACGTATGTATTCTGTAGGCAGGTATGGAGAGGTACCTAGTTAACATCTTAGCCGTGGTTCTAGCTCTCTCGATGGAGATGTTTCTTACTTTGTCCAATGATCTCCAGGCAGTTGCTGAGGCAATACCAGCTTCTTTCGACGTGCTTTCCAGTCACATCATTCACAAAATTGCCTGACACTTGACGTAATTATACAGCTGCAAAAACATGGATATCACGTTGTTATTTTCTATATTCGACAGAAGTGAAAATTGCCGTATAGTCAAAACCTTGCTTTAATCGATTTACTCTCATATGGAATTTAAAGACAATTACACGTATGTATTCTGTAGGCAGGTATGGAGAGGTACCTAGTTAACATCTTAGCCGTGGTTCTAGCTCTCTCGATGGAGATGTTTCTTACTTTGTCCCATGATCTCCAGGCAGTTGCTGAGGCAATACCAGTTTCTTTCGACGTGCTTTCCAGTCTCAACACTCACAAACCTGCCTGACACTTGACGTAATTATACAGCTGCAAAAACATCGATATACATAACCCAGAGCTCGATCGTCTTGCATCTCAGGCCCCCGCTCTTACTTCTGCACTTCTGTCTCGTGAAAGAGCCCCACAATGAGAAGAAGAAAGGGGAAAGAAAGGAGGAGGAATAAGGATTGAAGAATTGATTTCTGAGCACTGTGTAGAATCGCGGATTTACGGATCTTACAAAATGCAATGTAATTTCAATATATCCTACAATGATTTCAAACCCTTCCTGAACTTCATGGCTTTTGATTATGTTACGTCAAATCTGATTTTTTTTTCTGTTAGTAACGACAAATACCCTTATTTATCACACTGAAGCTTGTGATTTGACTAATTTCAGGATGTGGTGTCAAATGAATGGATAATTAATTTATTACCACGGCAACTATTCACCTAACATCAGGTTTCAATATAATCAACATACAAAAATTAAATAACGGAAAAGTATAAGAGGGAACCGCGCAATCCTAACGTCCGCGTTAATATTTCCATCCACGGTTATATACCGAGAAAATAATTTGGATCTGTACTGTAAATCAAACTGCGATACAATGCAAAATAGACATTGAATATCAGTTAGGAAGTCCAGTTATTGCATGAATTGTTTCCAAGAGGAATATGTATGGGGAAGTGCACACAGCGACATAAACGGATGAGTTGTTATAGGGCTTACGTATATGATTAAATTTAGTTCGTTGTATCACAGTCATTGCTTTGAGTGATAACACAACGCAGCTTAAAATTCTACCGTTACTAAACCTGCCACAATCTCTCCGAAACAGATCAATCTAATCTGTATTTATGAAACCGTGCATGGAAATTTAATTATTACTTCTTCTGAAGAAGTAGACCGAAGTTACGGTTTTTGACAAGGACTATGAATATTAATCTTATGAAAACCCTTACATCAAAAGTTGCTGGATGATGAGTTAGTAAAGTTTATATTCGCTTGAAACCAAGGCGAAGGACATAAATTAATGAATAATTACGTTTACGCATGCGTACATACATTCTCTTCTACGCAGAGATACGTAATAAAAACGAACCTACTTACTTAACCCTAAACACATACACCTGCATGGATAGAAAGGCAAATAAGAAGATTAATGACGGTTTAATATTTTTTTAGAAATCAGAAATCATACAGAAAACATGATCATTGTCGTGTATGTTGCCCATTGTCATGAATGTTTTCAAACATATTTTTTCTTTAAACTGGAGAGAATATGTGGGGAGTTGATACTAAATTTTTGTCCCGAAAGCTTGAAGAGAATACTTGCGAGATTATAGTGTAGATAAAAGGATAATATTAAAATGGATTCATGTGGCTCAGGAGAGAGATTAGTACCTCTCTCATATGAGCGCTGAAATGAAAATTCGGGTTGTGTTAAAGGCCTCGTGTTTCTTAACCAACTGAGTAAGTTAGGGTCTCAGAAATTATTCTGTTGAATGGAGTTACAAAAAAATACGTGTAGAATTGTTCCTTTGATTGGTGAAAGTGACTGTACAGAACTATAAAACACAGTTCATGGATTCGCTCAATTTGCTCCCCTTCATGATATGTAAAAACAGCATTAAGTGTGAACGGGATTTGTGTTTTCAGTCTGCAGAGTTGGGGTGGAGTAATTGGCAGTCCCAATATTCATGGCAACCCTGCATTCCTGCTCAGTCATAGGCATACACATGTGGGACAATGGATTAAAAAGTCACATCAGCTGGATTGATTACAGATTGTTTAATGACACTCTATCCACTGTAACGATTTTCTAGCATCAGATGGAACTAGGGGTTGAGTATGATTCTAAATGATTAGAAAGGAAGTGACCATGAGTTACAATAAAGTAATATATGGCATCTGCCTTCGGCGACTGAGTAAAACCACGAAAATGTAATGCTAGTCGGTTTACCCGCTACTCGAACCAATGGAAGAGCCAAGCGGTTAGCCGAACGAACCAGTACAGTATGTAGTGTTACCTGCGACCTTGAGAATTTCAGTTAATTTATACGTTGATGTATATCCCGTTTATCGCCCGGATGCATCCATGTGTGTTCATCACCGGTGATTATTCTGCTATGCAGTTCAGTGTTCTGAGCCTTCCCCAGTTCGGGTTTACAGCCTTACACGGTTTTGAGACTTTAATACACTTAGATTAAACGAAGAATGGATGGATGCCAGAATAAATTGGAGAATGAGGTTTAAGTTAGTTTACTATAACTTAATCCATGTTGCAAATTATACTGTTTAATTAATCACACCATCCCCGACTGACAGCTCATATTTCTGATAAACTGAGCTCCTTCACTCTGGGTTTCGGTCCTCAGACCATCATTAACGGCTATTTACGTTACAGAACAAAACATACTGCTCCTTGAATTGCAGCCTTGTTCGTGTTTCCATGGGATCCCTTCAGCAGCCAACTGGTGAGGGCCCGGAAGTGTAAAAACGGAGTTATCAGAAACATGCGTTGTTGGACGGCGAGAATCTGCTGCAAATAAGAAATAATGAAAAGACTATTGAGGTTGAAGTCCTCACAGCAGTGATTATGAAAGTCATCATCTTCTGAGATGTAACCCCATATAGTCCGGTAGACGTTTGCAGCTGTTTCGATAAAATATATTGCCTCCATCTTCAGTGCTGAAAATTCTGATTTTCCTTTCCTCTTACGTCTTGATATTTTATTACTATTGTTAATATTCTACCCTAAAGCTGTGGGAAGCATGTGGCTCAGAAACGTCGGTAGATTTCTACCAAGCTATACGGTGTTATATCCCGACAGATACTGACCATACACTTTAAGAAATAATAAAGTAAGTGTAAATTGTATTAATGTTATTGTATCTTCTACAAAGATTACTCTCTGATATCATTAGTAGTTCTATATATTCACTGTTGTCCTTGTTCTCTTGTATACACAGTTTGTACTAGAAGTGCTTTACTCTAGGAAAATCAGTCAGATAAAATTTATTAGACAGCATTTATATTGCCTCAGTATTTTATTATTTCGATATTTATATCAATTTCAAATGTCCGATTTAAATAATTTTTTTAATAGCTTGTTTTATATAATAGTTCTACTTGTGTTTCTACAGTTAAAAACAATAACTTACTTTTGTAACCACTCATAAAACAAAAAAAAAAAACTCCATGATTTTAGTCCGCAAGCGAACTACGAGTATACCGACCGAGCGACCGCCTATTGTTGGCGAAGTTTAGTGCCAATTTTTGCGGATAGAGGGCGTCACGTGGTCAGTACAACGAATCCCCACGGCCGTTAATTTCGTTTTTCTAGACCAGAGCCGCTATTTCCTTGAAATAGCTCCTCAATTATCATCACGGGGTTGAGTGGACCCCGTTCCAGACCCACTACTTCTCCGAAAAAAATCTGGTACAGCCGGAAATCTAACCCAAACCTCTTGATCTCTAGCCAAGAACGCTGACCACTGCACCACAGAGGCGTTCCTTGTAACCACTCATAGGAAAGGAAAAGAGATTTCGTTATGGGTATTTTTGGAACACTTCGTACATTCACGTAGTTAGATAGCTACAACACTTGATTTAATGTCGTTAAATGTTCTATGGACCGTTCATCTACGTTTTAGTTTATGTAAGGTCAAAGAAGTTTTTCTGCCCCTTCTGAATTTCTAAGTAGATCTAAAATTAAATATTTTTCGATTAATAATCTTTTCAGCTCTGTTTCAGCGCTGCTGTTTGTGTACCATCTCCTATTTTACGTAAGGGTATAAATTTCTTGTCATTGTCGTGGATAATAAGAAGGAAATGGTGGGCAATTTCCGTCCCTCATACTCTCGGCACCAGTCACACCGACCTGAGCAATCCGTTCCGAGCCCAAATTCAGGAGCCATGTAGCTTCGTTCCACCTTTCTTTTTGGTAACGGCAATAGGCAATGAAAAGAAACCGTAAAACAATAACTAAGATGGCAGAAATCAAGTTAATTCGAAGAGTATTGGACCATTAATTTATCATGAGCGTCAAGTGGAGATTAAATATATTACATTTAACGAACGCAATATAGAAATACAGAGAAAATTAAAAAAAAAAGACATTCGAATTTCTAAACAGATCTGCCACTGTGTACGATTTGAGGTTTTCACAGCGGTGACTATGAAGAATGCCGTCTTCTTGGATGTGGCGCCATATAGATAATTTGTTACCTGACGTTTCGGAGGAACATCTTCAAGGTATAAGAAATCCGCGAACTATGAACCAGCGTGAGCAGGTGTCGGTTAACAAAATATCTACACGGCGCCACATCCAAGAAGACGACATTCTTGAGGCCTGCCACTATCAACCCCCCGGGATAGACACTTTTTACGACCATGAATAGACTGTCAAATTGAAAAGAATGGAACTGCAACATATATATAGATTCCAAACCACGAAGCATCTCATTATTATAATGGTTAATTACTCTATGTAATCATATTTTGACGTCATGATGTTGCGCCAAAATGGCGCATTAAGCAAAACCTGATGACATAGATTACCGATTCGATTTACAGCCAGGGTATTGACATAATATTGCGTTACAGTACATTAGAGTTTATAGCCTCATCGGCTGTCAGAGAGGAAGAGATCTTTACTTAGCCGTAAAGAGTCTTCTCTAGGTTTGATCACTTACATCTTAGGCTGTGTTGTGATCACGTACGAAGTGAAGACTCAGACATTGCCTCAGACTGCGAGAATTTGGAAACAAGATTCTAAAGAAAATATTGAAGCTAATTGGGGATATCACAATTATGGTGACTGGAATGATGTTGGTGAGTGACTGGGTAATGACTGCTAAGAGACGGCTTCGTGCAGTTCTATCAAGAATGTTCATATGACTTATGCCTGATTTTATGACTGATTGTTGGCTTAATTATAAATAGACAAAGAACATCATTTTATTTGATAAAGTGCTGTAAAATTAGCAGATTTTTTCGTAAATAGTTTTTAAGGTATTATGACGTGGACGGCGCAACGCTCGGTAAAGACCCCCCTCCAGCGGTGACATAACAGCCTCGAAACAACTGCCGCTGCTACGGTAACAGGGCAGTCAACACTCCGTCCCCCTCCCCGCGGTGTCGTAACAGTACTTCCCGCAGTGACGTAACAGGGGACACCGCGGTTACTACCCAGCAATAAAAACTCTCGGCAGCTTTCCCCCATCAACGCCTGTAAAATACGGCGGTTACGCAGTAGTGGTAGCTATCACGTAACTGTTTTCTGTCTATCAGTGCGAAAGCTACATATCGAGGAGAATTACCCGAGTAACCAGTCAATTGCAGTCCAGCATTCGCCGGAGTGAATGGAAGCAGGAGAAGTAATTGTGATACTGCCGAAGGCAGTTGTTGTGAGATTGTAAACTGTGTAAATGTAAGAGCGAATGTGCAATAAATTCGCTATATCCAGAACGGCGTGAAGTTATTTGTCGCGTGACATACCCAACACGTGACAGTATATACGCACAAAGATTTCACAATAGAGAACAGAACATAACTTGCACATCCAGTGACTATTGTACTGAAGAGTCCTTCCTAAAATTGAACAATTTTCTGTGATTTTAATGAGTTATTTATGCTATGGGACTTTTCCAAATCCCTCAGTTCTTTGAAATGCGACGTTTAAACGACTATTGTCTCGGAGATTTATCTTTATTTTTGTATTTATGTGATTTATTTATATTTTTGTATATATGTTCACTGCTTTTCATTTATATATTCCTTACATATATTGGCTTGTAATGTGATCATTTGTTGAAGAAATTATCATGAACTGGTGATTGTTCTCTTCAGAGAGATCTTCATTAGTTCGTGAGATTTTAGAAATTTTGTATAATATTAATATAATCAGCACTTTGTGAAATGTAATATTTTTTTATTGCTAGTGGGGTGGGACTAAGTCCCTTGTACTGCGGCCACTTCTGGCCTATTGTACCAGCCCCAGATGATAGGTAAGGGTGATTGTGGAGCAACTGGTGAAATGACGATTGGCAGGGGAAACTAAAGTACTCGGAGAAAACCTACCCCAGCGCCACTTTGTCCACCACAAATCCCACTTGACCAGACCTGGGATTGAACCCGGGCCGCCGCAGTGGGAATATAATATCTCAGTACAATCCGTTCAGTTACCAATCAAGTAAGTCAGTGATGACTTGAATCCTGGAGGTGCACTGTTCGAATTTCTTTCCGATCAACAGACATTAAGTGACATTTTCTGTGATTTCTTTATCCTTTTGAGGTGAATTGCAGGGTGCGTTGTTTTAAAATATGTCTCGATTTATTCTCCCATTTTTTCTAGCGAATATTTATAAGAGTCTTGTGTGATATTTATAATTTATAAAGAGCTGCACTATCATCAAATGACTCACGAATTGTATATAATGTACATGTAAGCGTTGATTTGTTATCTTGCGTAACCTCATTCGAGTTTTACTTGGGTAACCAATTATTGTGAATATGTTCCTTCGTTCTTTCTTGGTCTCCCCAGGTAAATTCCTGGGAAGTACCCAAACCTACGCTTCAGTACTTTACATTTACACTCATCCATCATGTCGTATAACTTTTGCAGTTATGACCTACGTAATGAATGGAGAAAAATGAAACTAATCATCCAGCCCATTTCCTTTGATTCTTTGAAGTGTAACTTTCAGCTCAACAGTGAATGAAAATTAATTTTATACCGCTCAGAAAACACACCAACACACTGCGTCTCTATTACTAAGGCAAATTTATTAATGCTGTTTAGGAAAATAAACTTTTTGTTGGCGGAATGAATACTTATTAAACATTAAACGCTGTGATGCATTTAGTTGTATGTTGAGCTGTGGTGTAAAGGATTACGTAATGTTCCCTGCTGACTCCTTAGATTTCTGAGATGCGTGTGTGGGTGTGTTGGAGTGTATCAGGGCACACAGTAAGGAGGTTACTTGAAGGTGGGATCCACTTCTGCAGTTTGTGTGTTTTGTGTACGTGCAGAGAGTGTTGCGCCGAACTTTCTTTCAAGAGACTCAGAGGAACTGAGAAGTTAGAAATTCCATCCGGTGGAATATCAGTAAAATAATGCCACTGTTGAATGGCGCAGTGCAAAGAAAGTGTAAGTCCGAAACCTCCATAATAAGTTTCTCTTACCACGTGCTTTAACAGAACACATCAGACATTTTCTTATAAAAATATTATCAATGCCTTCACTGAGATCATATGCGAAGTCAGTTTAAGCGTAATTCTTTGTAGGTTATTGTCATTATTTTGTTTTATTTATTATTTATGTTTAAGTACATATAAGTCTATAAAATGGAGTTAGATCCTTTTTACACGAAACCACTTAATTTTATCCAGAGCCTGTGCAGTACAAGTTAGGAAACTTTCACTATACCAACCCTCCCAGAGGGGACAAGTCTGCTTCTTTTTAATGTTTACTGTGTTATTTTATTTCTAGTCTGAAATTTGCTCCCTTGACTTGGGTTGGCTGAGCGTACGTATTGATTGCGATAAGCTGGGTCTCATGTTATTGGAGTGTGGTTCGTGGAAAATGGATGGGGGGGGGGAAGTTGCATTGTTAACCGAAGAGTGGAGAATGTGAAATGCTGAGTAATGCATTCCACTGTTTCGGTCGTCAAGGAAGGGCGAAGTTTAAAATCTCTCGAATAAAATCAACTCAACACACGTAGTGGCATGAGAAACACAAAGGACGCTATTCCTAGCACGGCGAAGCCTGGTGCCGCTGGGAAGAAAGCTCTGTTACTTTTTAAAGCGCAGTCCTCGTTTAAAATCAGTTGACTTCCTCAGTTTTATTATAGTAGGCAGCACCTGCACTGTTCACGCGACGTACACATCTAAACCGTCTATTGGTGTCGTGCGTGAAGTCTTCTCCTAAGTAGATCGTTCTTTCATTCTTTTACCGCCCTCGATGATATGCTGAAAGCTACCTTGGTCCTCTCATTACGCTTCTGGATAGGAATAAGAAAGGCTTCTTCATGCTGGACCTTGTTCGTAATTTTCTTGTAAATTCAGATATATTTTAAATCATCTGTCGTGTCTGGATGATATATTCGTCCCCATCTTCTGGTTTCCATATACCGCTCGATTCATTTTCAGTGAATGCATCTAGAACGCTCATATAAACAAAAACAAGCAGTTTCGAGAATTCCGCAAGGAGGGGGGAATGTGCCACTGACCTACATCGGCAGGTCAGCGACACCCGCAAAGTGGAGTCAACAGCGTCTGCTGCAGTGTCAAGAGTCGTCAACAGATACTAGGTATTCTGTGGAACAGACATAACACGATTTCCTGCCACTTCTCACAATTATCCTTACTTTAAATTCCTAACATTCTATATCTGCGAACTTTAGTGTCGCACGGTTTGCCAGCAAGTGTATTATTGACTATAGACGGGGTTTGGATTGGTGAATAGATTTATTGAACACTCACAGGTCGTAACTGCAAATAATCATATCAGTCACACTGGTTTACACACTCTGAAGATTACTGTAACTACTCGTACAGCACATAAAATAAAGTCCTCTATATCTTCTTTCACTGGTCGTTGCTGGGTAACAGGTCTCAAGAATGGCTATTTTTTTACAATGTTGTCACTATCCGTTCCCTAGCAACGGATTTTAACACAGGAACTATAACGGTCACACTCCCAGTATCACTGTACTACAGTTCACTGTACTACAGTACACTGTACTACTACACTGTACTACTGTATAATAAATTCTTTAATTTTTTCTTTTAATTCGTTTAGTGGGTGTGGAGTCCAGCTGGGTCCATTCGGAACGACGGCCACTGATTGACCTATTGTAGCCTGCCCCTGTTGATTACGATGATGGAGAATTTCGTGGAATGAAGATTGTCAGGGAAAACCGTAGTACTCGGAGAAAACCCGCCCCAACGCCACTTTGTCCACCACAAATCCCACTTGACCAGACCCGGGATCGAACCTGGGCCGCCGCGATGGTAAGCCAGCGGCTAACCGCTTGAGCTACGGCGCGGCCTACAGCACACATAAAGTCTTCAACTTACAAGTTAAGTCTTCACAGGCCGACATTTAATTCTTCTTCAACTACTAACATCCCCTGGCTATCTCCTACTGATAAATGAACTGACTTCCATTCACGTATTCTCTTATATAGTCGCGGCACAAACCACGAAGCACAGAAAACAGCCTCGGCGCGGACCTACAGAAAAAACACCTACCTGCATCACTTGTTCTATTGTTACCTGACGTCACCGCGCATGCGAAAATTCGTTTAGCGTGCGTTGCTTAACAACGGTCCCTGCGCGAACCATAGAAAACACTGTTCCTGTATTGTTGGTCGCGTGTATGTTGCGGGCGATACCTAGCAATGGGTCTATGCGTCACAATATTTTGGGGTAGTATGGATGGATTCATCTGACTTAGGATAAGGACCGGTTCAGGGAACTGGTGAACGCGGTACTGAACCTTCAGTTTCCGCCAAATGTTCGGTAATTCTTTGGTAGCTTAGCGCCTGGCGCCTTCTCAAACAGACTCAGCTCCATGGAGTTGGTTAATAACCTCTTGGAGTATGTAATTTTTATTTACTACCGTCGTTCCCAAACATTTGGACTTTGCCACATACGAAAACCTATACCGTAGGCCTATATTAAACCACTGTGCATATGGCATGTTGCTAACCAAGCCTGGTACAATTTTATACAAAATAATAATTCCGTTACGCGCCACTGCTCGTGGGTTTCACGATGGAATTTGGTGAAATATTTCATGATGCAATTGAACCATGCAAGAGCTGGTTTATAGTCTGTTCGATAACAAAATGTCCAGGGCAGTGTACCTTCGTCAGCATGGAGAAATAGGGCTCATTGTTCTGCAGAGGCAGCCACTGTACAGAGCGTCGCCCTAAAGTAGTTACTTCGGAGTTTACATGGGCAGTCCAAGGTGGTTGCAATGAGTTAGAGGTTAATATCAATCTACACTGACGTATAAAGGCTTTAGGTGTTGAGATTCCAAATTCCATATGTTCTGGTAGATGTTTGCCGACGTTTCGGAGGGAGTTCATTCCTCAGAAACTTCAGTAAACATCCACCAGGCCGTACTCCGGATTCTACAAGATAGTAGTATTGAACTGTCGCGATTCTAGATTTAAAATGATTTTTGGAATCTTGCACATCAAACCATTTCTTCTAAGATTATCTGTCCGTCTTGAGTTTGAACATATGTGCAAGATATTTTATTCTTCAATCATTGAATGCTATAGAGGCATTTTATGTGATAAATGTACTTCCAGTCTTCGAATTCCTTCGATAATTTAAAACCTTCTTCTTTAATAATAATATGATTGTTAATTCTGAAATGTTCTTGATAATGGTGTATAACTCTCAGAATTATTGGGGTTTCGGACTTTGTTCATCACCCGATATTCTACAAACCAGAGAACACAATGTTTCGGAAATAGATTCAATTTCCAAAAAGTTGTCTTCTCTAGTTTTCAGAATACCGGACGACAGATAAAGTCCGAAAACCCAGTAATTCTGAATATGATTGTTGCAATTCGTGAAATTAGCTTTTCCTGTCTCTCTGTACCATATTTGGAACAGTATCCTTCCAAGCAATAAAAGTGAGGTCAGAAAAGAAAAATAAAATGCCTGAAAGGTCATTATAAAATTTCTTTACATAGACGAAATAAAAGTTGTTAACTGGGATTGAAATCAGAAGCTTATTAATGAAGGAAGAAAAAACTGCTCCAGTAACCGTTGGCACATGCCACCCGTCTTTTGTTCCCTCCAAGCTAAACACAGGGACATCTTGTGACGTCGAATCTCGGAATTAGAAACAGCAACGTTTTCTTGTTTTCCCAACGCTCCATGTCTGTCACGGCGTTAAAATAGAGTCCTCTTGGGACACTTCTAGAATTTCTTTTGTTTATCATGGCAGTAATGGCGCCACAATCAAAGTGTCTAGCCGGATTCGAGCTGGGTTCCACTACATAGAGATGCTAATTAGTCTGTGGTGGGCTGACGGTTTGTTTCACTCGAAATTTGTGTAATTAGGGCGTGCCTCATTCCAGTTAGCACTACGAATGAAAACATGAGAGAGGAGTCCAGTATCGATTGTCGCAGCTGAACGATTTTATTTGTAACTTACTTCTGCAAACGTTTGTTTGGTGTGTAGGCTCTGAGGTTTATGGTCATTTCTAACTTCTGGGATACAAAGTCATATAATCTGCTGAAATTTAACCGGCGTTTCGGAGGAACATATCTCCTCTATATTCAGAGTTGCATACTGCATGTTTCATGCTATTTCCTTACTCTTCAACAGTGAAGATGTAGGTGATAATTTCCTCCGAAATGTCAGTTTAATTTCAACAGGCTATATGGAATTAAATTTTTTATATCGTCACACAACAACGTATGATTATTGTAGAATAGAAAATTGAGAACAAGCAAAAACAATAAGTCAGGCAATTTATTATATTAATCTCACCATGTTTCCGTCTCTTTGACCATTATCAGGTGTATTTTAATAAAAACAATAAATAAACAACGTTGTGTTAAGTTTTATGATGAAAGCTGATCCATTTTCAACGTCATAAAATTAAAGTATGTGCACATGTTAGGGTTGAATGTATGAAAATAGTATGTTTGCGAATTTATAGAATTATTAAAATTTATATATAATAAAATGTAGGTATATTTAAAATAGTAGCTTAAATAATGGTCATAGTGTGCCATGTTATGTTCGTTCTTTACGAATGGACACATAATTTAAACTAAACTAACACTTAAACAATTTTTAATCATATGACGCTGAAAAAGGATCAATTTTCATCACATAATTCAGCACAGTAGTCGTATGTTTATTGTTTTAATCATATACAACTAACGAAGGTCAAAAAGATCGAAACATGTGGTGTGATTAATATAATAAGTATGCTTGTTATTTTCACTTCATCCCAGCCTTTTTATTTTACAGCAACCAAACGTTGTTGTGTAACAGTACAAAACATTAACAACAAGACGCATAAAATAAAAATATTCTGCATTATATTAAATCCAAGGGGACAGGCGGCTCTCTGTTCATTTGATATGTCTTAAATGAGTTTATTCCGCTTCAAAATTTCAAGCATGAAAAATACAGATTAATTAAATTTGCAGTTAACTTAAGTTAGTATTAGGGGTTCAGTTTTAAAGTGAAAAGGGTAAAGCTGTCCCTGTGCTTAACTATTTAAACACTAGGCCATGAAGGCATATGGGGAGGTGGATGTGTAGATCCAGATTATCTTGACCTCTGCACTAATTGGTGAGTGGTCAGCTTCACACCCCAGCCGCTTTACCCCCGGGAAGGAAGTCCCCGGTACTCACTGGATAGTAGGCCGGTTTGGGCCCCAGAGCCGGTCTGGGCAACGTGGAGAAAAGAAAATTCTTGATCCTACTGGGACTCGAACTCCGAGCCTTCGGTCGTCCAACCATTAGCCCGTCGCTTTAATGACTGTGCTGTCCCACTCTCCAGTTTTAAAGCTCTAACATTAAAACAATTGTTTGTGGACTTTATGTTCAAAGCTTTGATTCCCTACAGGGATTTGGAAACGTTTCTCTTCTTCACAACTCTAGAAGAGCCCTTCAAGTTTCTTGCTGCACGAGAACCGGGAGTACATTTTCCCTTTAGTAAATACTGTCAGAGCTTGGAGTAGTTCATTGATCTGCATCTGTAACCATCGGTCGTTGTACCAATGATTCGAACTTCTACAGATTCATAAGCCGTGTGTCGTTCTGGTAAATAATATTACCATTTGACCCACCCACTTTATGCCATTGTATTTGGAATAATAATAATTAGGTCTTTTAATTCTAATTTCTGAATGTACACAAAGCATTATAATCATTGAAAACCAGTTGTTTTTTTTTTAATAAATGAGTATACTTAGGCGTAGGGAAAATCCTGCTATTATAGTAAAGACGTCGAAATCATTGTTTTGGTAAAGAAATTATAGTTTTTTTTCCAAATTATGGAAACTGCTGAGGTACACTACTACAATAATGTATGGTGTGCAAGGAAACATTGTTTTCATATGAATGATCCATTAACGCTTCCGCAGACAACATCGTTAACTAACAGAGTAAAACAATACTTCCGTCTGACTAATACAAAGAGAACAGTTCTCCGATATTCAAATTGTAAATTTACCCACAGAACTGCATGACGGGATCCGCAGGCGAGTGCACGATGCTGTATTTTACAATTGAATCGGTTATTTGGGAAAAGGGAACATGTTCAAACGATAAAAGGAAGACATGTTCCCTTTTCCATTCTATCACTTCAGTTGGGCTCGGTAAATATAAAATATTCTGTGTATCTAGAAAATTTTCCATGAAACCAGTGTATAAATTCAAGGGGCAAAACTGAAGTAGACGTTTCCTATAAATACTGGAAATGCAACTGCGTGCTATCATAGCGCCCTCGAGAGGTAGCACCGTCGACGCATCTGACAAGAAAAGAAGGATAATAAAATTTCACATCGATTTCCGTTCAGTGTTGCACCATAGCCGTCATATGTTACGGCAGATCTCATAGGCTTGAATTCCGCGAGACAAGACCGACTTTACTACTGGTCCTTTTGAAGTTTTACACAAGAAATATGGTCCCTGCGCTGACACTCCTACCCCTTGCGGCGTGTAAGGTACAATCCTCGGTGCTGCGTATGTCCCATTGCAGGACCACCAAGATTGTCGGATATGATTTTCATATGCTTTAGGTTATATATAAAATATTAGTACGTCCCGTAGTAACATACAGCAGTGATGCATGGGGGTTAAAGGAAGAGAATGAAAATAATTTAAGAAAATTTGAAAGAAAAATTATTAGGAAAACATATGGACCAATAAAACAGGTAGAGCAGTGGAGAATTAGTGACAGTGAAGAAATAGATGAGATATTGAAGAAAGAAGATATAGTTAGATTTATAAAGTTATTAATATTCGACTGGCTGGGACATGTAGAAAGAATAGGTGCCAACAGAATGCCACGGAAAATCTTGTATGAGAAGATCTACACTAAAAGAATAAGAGGCAGACCAAAATCGAGGTGGTTTAATGATGTCAGAGAAGACCTTAGAATATTGAAAATTAAAGATTTGAGATCCACTGCAATGGACAGAGTTGCTTGGAGGCTGTTGGTGCAGGAGGCCAAGGCCCACAAAGGGCTGTAGAGCCAGTTGGTTGGTTGGATGCATTTAGTTTAGGAGTAATTCGAGGTTATTTTTATGTGGAACAGAACTGCACTTCACAAAGAATAATAAGAGAAATATTTTAGGTACAGACGGCATCTGACAGTGCACTGGTCGGTACCCAGTTTCATGGCCACCAAGGTCACTTGTTTTCAGTCCTATATATTTTAAGCATAGAGGTAATCTGAGAGAACTGGTTTATGTGACAGAACTCAACTTCATAGGGGAAAAATGAGCGAATAATTTTAGTTAAAAAGTCGCGTTAACTCAAGATTTCGTAGAATGAAATTTTATAGAATGTGACACATTTCTTTATGCAGGGAGAACCAATTGTGTCTTCCACAGATAATTTTTATTTGTAGCAACATCATCGGCATAACAGCGCCATGTTGTTCGCAGGACCTCTTCAGTACATTATAAGGAAATATTGCATTTCTTCTCTACTTTTTGGGTTACTTTGATGCACAGCTAGGAACATGGCATATACGAGTATTTAGATATACAAAGCCTATAGGGAGATAGATAAATGGGCTTGAATATTGCACTGTAACTAAACTGCCAGCAAAATGATAGCCACTTATCTTACTGTACGATATCATAATCTAGAATACCACAATCTAAAACTTCACACCTGCGGAAACATCACATCTCACATATGTTACAAGGAATTTCGTTAGTCTGATACTCACCAAACATTACTAAGGCACTCAAATAAAAGAGGATGGCGTCGGTGGGAAATGTAGCACGCATACATTTGCATACATTATTGTAGCTGTGAAACAAAGATAAAAAAGGAGCCCACTTACTAGAACTACTAGCAGATGGAAGGACAATACCGAAATTGGTCTTAAAGAACTGGTTTAATGTGGGACTCAACTGCGGGCATTAATATGGCAGTCAATCTTCGGGTTCAATAATAGATGGGAATTTCATAATCAGCTGAGAGACTGTCTTCGTTTCAAATGGGACTGTACTGCATGGAGTTAATTTCTTCCCCCCCCCTTTTCCATCAAAATGAAATCTCCGGCTCGTAGAAATATGGCAGATTCAACTAATATTAAATTCTTGTGATACAAATTCCTTCATTCCATACTTTATTCTTCCGTCATGAATACAAATGATCATACACCCGTCCTTCCCTTCCTCCTCTGTCGGAAGAATGTGTTAATTACCTGTATTTTCAGCATCACGAGAATATAATGTCGGTCAGCGGGAGTTCTTTTAAATTATTTGATATGACTTTTGAAATTATATGGAACGCTCAATATTAGAGAGCAGGCGTGTGTATACACGAATACCCATAAAATATATACATTCCTTTCGCTGACTCTACAGCCCCCCATGGGCCCTGGCCTCTGATTTTCAGTTTCATGATCATTTTACAGACAGTAGGACTCCTTGGACGGGTGATCAGCTCGTCGCAAGGCCTCTACCTAAACACAGGACAACACAAACACAAAATAAACACATACCAATCAGCCATATCTTGTGTGGACTCGAACCCATCATCCCCGCTTCCAAGCGAGCGAAGCCTTAGACCGCTCGGCTACCGTAACCGGCACATATATATATATATATATATATATACTCGTATATCAGTAAAGTGACACTTTTAGAGATTGAAGTCGATAATTACTCGTACAGCAGTTATCTACGTCTTTGTTTTTATTTCCTTAATGAAGCTCATTCTTCCTTGAATACTCTCCGCGCTGTGCTTGAAATTATTATTATTATTATTATTATTATTATTATTATTATTATTATTATTTACTGCAATTGGGTGTTCACCCGGTGGCAGTAGAACTTGCACTGATACAGACAAGTAGAGTCTATAACATAAGGGAACACTACAAAACAAAATACAATACAGAAAACAAGGTACACACAGTGCAAATCCAAACTAATTGCACTCGAACAAGGACACTTCACGTTACTTCACTTGCTTCCATTTAAACTGTGCCTAAGGCCTCTGTACTTGCAACAGATTTCCTAACCCTCTTTCTAAAATTGTTTAGTTTACAGGGGAAAGACGCTAGTATCCCTGCAGGTAAACGGTTCCAATCCTTTCTGGTGCTTATTAGCAAAATTTTCTGGTTGGTGCTTGGTGGATCACAAGTTGAAAGCAATATGATCATGGAGAGTTTTAAAGCAATAAATTCAAATATGAAATGAATAGAAGTTTCAATACTGTAGACTGTATATTTTACCCAATTTGGCGGTGATATCAGGAATTATTGCTGCTGACAAAAAGAGTAAATTTTGTGTGTCAGTGCAAAATGAGATTTTTTCTGGAATTTTTAAACTTGTTGCGAGGTTAATTTGTACGTTATACGAAGCAGTTCTAGTCATAAGCAATAATTTGCCGGAAACAAACTGTTAAAAATTCATCAGTACCTTTTCTACTTATTTCTTTTAATAAATAGAGATGCGAAAAAGAAATGGAGCCAAATAATAATCTGGAATGGCAAGTGGGCCTTCAGGACTATTCCACGTCACGCTGTACCTTGACAGTTAGTAAACCTATATTTGGCCAGCATTCCTTCGTCTTTATTACGGTTTCTCATTGTTCTATTTTATGGCTAATATTCGAAGTTTATTAAAATTATATATTTCAAACGATTCGAGCATTTATTTATTTATAAAAATTTAATAACTCATAGTTAATATGCAGGTCACGGTGACCGCGCCGTCTGAGGCATGAATTGTCTTCGCTTATGGGTTCGAATCCCACTCAAAACATGGGTGTCTGTGTGTGCGTTTATTCTGTGTTTGTGTATTCCTGTGGAGGTAGCGGCCTTGCGACGGGCTGATCACTCGTCCGAGGTGTCCTACCGTCTGTGAAAAAGAGATTAAGAGACTGAAGGAGAGGCCAGGACTCAACAGAGGGCTGTAGTGACATTGATGATTGAAAATAGTTGATGTAACAACACTGTCAGTAGCTTAGTTTATATGATGTCAAAGATTAATGTGTCAAATTTGCTAATATATTTTGATAGCATTGACTTACTGGAATATTATTTATATAAAATTAAATGTAAGTTATCATCCAAGCATATCTCGTTTCTTGCCGGAGTAGATTTTGTGCTACAGACACCCCAACATGGTCTTACCATACCATTACAGAGAGGAAGTATGAAACAACCTCAAACAGCATAACAAAACAATATGGTCAACTCCACAACATTGAATGTGACCTACTTCACAATATTGTAACATAAGTCTAATTTTAATGGAGTATATACCCCAGATATTTGAGCTGCTTCATGGAAGCCCTATGCTCCTAAAGGAAGTAAAAGTAATTGAATGAATGAATACACATGATATTGTAAGGTTTCAAGAATTTACACACATTTATTGTAAAGTTTTCTTTTAAGAGTAATATGGCGTACACCCTGATGACGATCTCGTAAGACCGAAACATGTCGAGTCCTCTGTAACACACAGTCTGCTCAGACAATACACGGGATCGTAAGTTGCATTTGGAAATACTTATTTTCTTTCCAAAATATTTTTTTTTTCTAAATTGTAAGGAATTTTATAGTAGTAGAAGAAAAAAGTTCATTTTTTTAATCACTGAAGGTGATATGAAATTGCATTCGGGTGAAATGGAACAGTATTCTACATACTGTCTGTTTTCAAATGAGATTTTATTTGTACCTTTACTGAAAATATTGTAATGACGGGAGTTGACAGGTATTAAAACCTCGCTATTGAACACATTCTACACCCTTTTACATATTATGCAGTGCAAATCGCGAAGTTATAGACAAAATGTCAAAAAATTTGTATATCCCAAAATCAAGTTCTTTCCAGTTTCTAGAAAACTTTATCTCGACTAAAGATCTTATTTTACTTCTTTCCAACGCTGTTAACATTCTCGAGGTTTCGATCATTTCCGTTTAATCTTACCTCGTTTCCTGGTTGAAATCAACGACAATGTCAAACACAAAACAAAATACAAACTCCATGGTTTTTAGTCCGCAAGCGAACTACACCGACCGAGAGACCCCCGTTTGTCGGCGAAGTTACTGCCAACTTTTGCGGATAGAGGTTGTTGCGTGGTCAGAGCTACGGGTCCCCTCGGCCGTTAATTTCGATTTTCTAGACTGGAATCGCTATTTCCTTGAAATAGCTCCTCAATTATCCTCACAAGACTGAGTGGACCTCGTTCCAGACCCACTACTTCTCAGAAAAATCTGGTAGCGCCGGGAATCGAACCTGGACCTCTGGATCTGTAGCCAGGAACTCTGAACACTAGACCACAGAGGCGGTCTACCAACACCGTCATCCACTTTAACTCTGCCTTTGCTGTGGAGGCGAAGTTGCCGTAATCCAGGGTGTACTTTGTATACTGCTTGAATCCATGCGAAAGTTTAACTAGCTTGGATAATGCTCAGAGGAAGTTAGGTCCTGCTATAACAAGCAGTTAGTGAAAATGTTGGGAAGGGGCTCCGTTGTTACGGCCTACGTACAGTGAACTGCGAGGTGTCACGCGTAACTGCAGCAGTTGATATGTTCATACAGTCTCTTAAGGTTTCTTTTACCAATAGCAAAGAGAAGATCGTCTGCTGGCTGTGTCGTGTATTTCAACTTTGAAATGTTTTGCAGGAAGCTGTTATATAAACTTCGATTGCAGATAAGGGTGTAGAAGTCTGGGGAAAATGCAAATTGTCCCCGCCCCTCCCATGACGGTGCGGTTGAGAGGCCGGAACGTGAGGTCTGACATACATAACATCAACATTTCACTCTGCTGTAGTGTTTCTCAAGAAACAGATGTGGTTCACATAAAATTTATATTTATGTTTATTTCCAATTACCATTTCAAATTCTATACGCTTAACAACCTCTATTCTTCACTTGCCGTTCTCAAACTGAATTTTAAATATTCCGCAAGTCGAAATAATTTCATTTTATATCTTACAAGTAGACATTCACAAGCCGATCACAGTGGCCGCGCTGTCTAAAGGCGCGTCCACATTACTCGTGCTCGTGCTCGTGTGACTCGCTATGCTCGCGAGTAATGCGAACGATATGACAAATCACGAGGCAAGCAAATTTTAAAATTTTAAATTAAAAACTATAGCCAATTAATTAAAATACGACTACAGCCTATACAAACTACGAGTAAATATACGGATCCTCACGCGTCGAATTCTGGCGAGCAAGTGAAGTAGTGTGGACGAAGATTTATGAGTACAAGTAAAAGCCAGACGAGTCTCCCGACGAGCACAAGCCTGGCGAGCACGAGCACGACCACGAGTAATGTGGACGCGCCTTAAGGCATGAACAGTCTTCGCTCGTTCGAACATTGGGATCGTGGGTTCAAATCTCACTCAAGACCTAGATGTCTGTGTGTGTTTATCCTGTGTTTGTGTTGTTCTGTGTGTAGGTAGCGGCCTTTCGATGGGTTGATCCCCCGTCCGAAGAGTCCTATCGACTGTGCATGGGATTAAGAAACTGAAAAGTCGGCCAAGTACCAACAAAGAACTTATAAAGAAAACTAATTTGTATGGCCACACATTCTTGAAATCGTTACCAGTACACAGTTTGTGAATGTCTATCTCTCTATATCTATCTAATTATGACTTTAGAGTTCGTATACGCCTGTAGGATTAAATAAAATATTGAACACACGGATTCTTGTGATATACATATATTTAATATCACGCAACACTCCTTGTTCTTGCACGGTGACTGCTTGTAATGAAGTTCGAGAATGCGAGACAGGCTTGTAATAATAAACGAAATGAGAAGTTCATACGGGCTTCTGGTCGGAACGCACGAAGGGTGGCTGCTACTTAGGAGACCGAGATAGAAGTGGGGGATATGGCCTTATATTAAAACACATCTTAAAGAGACAAGGTATGGTTTACGTCACGATTGAACTGGCTCAGGATAGGCTGCAATGGCCGATTTGTCTTATGATGGAATGAACATTAACGTTCCTTGGTTAGGAATGTGTTGATTAGATTTGTATCTATTTTATCCCTTACATAGGTTAGAAAGTACCGTAGTTTACTGTCAATTAAGTTACTTTTTTCCCCCTGGCACTACAGCCCCAGTGGGCCTAGGCCTACCTCCATGAACTTCTCCGTTCACATCGGGTTTTCTAGATCTTACACATTCGGTAGGACTCCTTGGGCGGGTGATCAGCTCGTCGCAAGGCGTCTACATGTACACAGAGACAGAAAAACGAACATACACAAACTAAATATCCATGCCCTGAGTGGGATTGGAACCCACGATCCCGGCTTCCGAGCGAGCGAAGACAGTGCATGCCTTAGACCGCTCGGCTACCGTGACCGGCATTAAGTTACTTTGCGACAGCTTATCTCCTGTTATGTTATATCGCGTAAACTGAGATACTGCAGGATGAGATAAATGGCATCTGAGGAGCAGAGAGGCACTAATCCTTCTGAAAGTGGGAACCCGTCAGAAGAGAAGAGCGGAAGAGAAACAGCCCACAAGATAACTTATGAGCGTGGTCGTGAAACTTTGTCTCCTGCTAATGGAGGAACGGTGTGTCGTTTGAACTTGTCTCGAAACGAAATACCGAGTGGTTATGCCTAAACAGAGAAAGTAACAGAAGAATTACGTGATGAGGAGCTTTAAAGTTTGTACCCGAAACAGGATAACTCAGTCGGTATAGAGACCAATCTAAATTCTGAAATATCAAATAGTCGGGGATCGATTCCCGGCAGAAGCAAGAAAAGTTTCTTCTCTCCATATCATCCAGATTAGTTTTGGGGCCAACCCAGATTCCTGTACAACTGGTACCGGGCCCTGTTTCCTCCGGTGTAAATCGGCAGAAGCGTGAAACTGACCGCTTACCTCCATCTAGTGCTGAGGTTAAGAATGATGGAGCTATGCCTTCACACCCCAATACGTATTTCTGGTGTGTGGTAATTAATTAGGCCCATGGAAATTTTTCACTTCCCCCCCTCCTTTGCCAATACAGCCCCAGTGGGCCTAGGCCTACCTCCATGAACTTCTTCGTTTCACTTCGATTTTTCTAGATCTTACACATTCGGTAGGACTCCTTGGGCGGGTGATCAGCTCGTCGCAAGGCCTCTACCTGTACACAAACACAGAAAAACGCACACACACAAACTGAACGTCCATGCCCTGAGTGGGATTCGAACCCACGATCCAGGTTTCCAAGCGAGCGAAGACAGTACATGCCTTAGACTGCTCGGCTACCGTGACCGGCAATCTTTCGCTTTACTTTACCTTATTCTTTACTGTACAAAATGATATTAGGGTATGAAATCGAGGAGAATATGATGTGCGGGCCATGCAGAATGCATGGGAGATGTGAGAAATGCACATAGAATTTTAATCATAGAGGAACATTTAAGGGACAATGATACTTGTTAAAATTGATCTTAACGAAGCAGAGAGTGCTGCGCGGGCTAATCTAATGACGATGTGATATGAGCTCAATGAGTGTACGGGCTCCAAAACAGTTGTAGTGCTTTTCTAGCACCTAAGCGACTATCGCCTTCTCAAGAAGTGTTCTGCTTAATGCAGTCAGTTATTATTAACACTTTTCTATAAGAACTGTATGTAACCGCCCGGTCGTTGGTTCCGTTCAGAGAAAGAGTGTCCCTCCTAAGCTGTCGCAGTCTCCCTGCTGACACTCTTCAAAACATTTGAGGTCTGAGATTATCATAGTGCAAAATATCAAGACTAAAGCCGTCTGGAATGTGACGCCGTAAGTATTGTAGGTCGGTAGTAACGTTTCGGAGAAACCTGCTTCTTCCATCTTCAGGTAAGACAAATGGCCACCATGAAGGTGACGGCAGCAGGGTTCTCCTAAATGTCGGTGCCTATACCAAATTACACAGTGTCACATTCTAGAACGGTTTTTGAGAAATATCTTTCGTGTGGTCACCATTTATGATTTTTAGATAAAAAAGAGTTTTAGAAGATCTGCATAGTTTTCGAAGGGCCATTATTGTACAGTTTACAATCGTTCATGTCTTACTGTCGTTTTACCTTCTGATTTCCCCCGTTATCCTTATCAGTAATAATGTCGTCGCGTTGGCACTATTTTCATTCTGAATTTCATAAGGAAGGCCTGCCATATTGATAAAATTATGTTGGGATTACGAGACAAATCTACACAAAACCACAGTCAAACTGAGCCGTTCATTTCTTTAGAAAATAAAGAAAATATTCCCAGTACAACTTACATAATTGTTCCAGTCCTTACAAATTCACGAAACTTTGTATGCATGTGTTATTGTCACGGATTTAAGGTCGTGACCAATAGTGACGGGTTCTGGACTGAATGACTGGATTTATTAACGCCGTCTTTTACAATCAATCTTAATCACACTCATCGCACTATCATTATCTACCCACTTTACAAATCACCAGGACACGCTCTCCGTTTCCTGGCAACGGACTTAACACAGAAACTCTCACTTCAAATCACTATGAAGTCTTCTTACCATTTCCCGCAGCGACCAATTCCGAAGACTCGATCCAATTCGCTTCCGACTACCGTTCTGTACTCCTACAGCTGACAGGTTAGGGCCTCGCCTCTCTTATAACCACTTTGCACTGACCCAACGGAAAAGGATGCCTTAATTGTTGACGAAGCCTGTTTACCGCGCCTCCCTATTACTGTCACTATCCCTATTACTATTTACCGGGCTGTTGCCTAATAATGGGCTCTCTATTGTTGTGTGTACGTGTGTTGCGGGAATGCCGTTATCAAGCCATTGTCTCGCAATGGGTATACAGGTTAGATTATTATAATGACTTCTTTATTACTGTCATAATCGCTTTTAGCTATTGCTCATATTCCTATTTCTATCCCCCCCCCATTCCTCCTGGAGGTCTGTCTGGCGAGCCTACCTAACATCTGTACAGCTTCCTTCAACAGTGCAGCAGTAATCAGCAATTTTCCTCTTTGGTCTCGTTTCATTAGGTGGCTTCGTCTTACATACTTGAAGGTATTATTATATCATTCTTGGCAGGATTTTGGTAGCCCTTAGTAGACCTAGGAGCAATTTTGAGTTAAGCGGGAGCACCTAGTGAACTTGTTCCATCCCAGAATGAAGACAACACTACGTTTTTCGCGATAGTATAGGCAGAACTCATACCGGTACAGTTTAACGCAGGTTTCTGAAGGTTAGCGTAGAGATGAAACACTAGACTCGTAAACGGAAGGCGCACAATTCAAATCTCGGCCGGAACACCGGATACCCTCATATAAATATTCGTGTTTTTCCACTTTTTCTGCAGGGAAATTCTGGTAAATTACGCCGATTTGGGCTATGACCGCTTCCTTTCTAAGCCTTTCCAATTCGTCACACATCTATCATTGAAGCCACATGATCTGGCTACTTGCGACGCGGTAGCGTAGTTGGTTGAGGCACTTGGCTACAAGCAAGAAAGTTGTGGGTTCGAATCCCAATGAGGTGGATTTATTTCAGTTTACCTAATCCTTCTAGCCTTCAGTATGGCCTTTGGGGTCGGCTCAGCCTCTAACAGAAATGAATATCAGAAATCTTCCTGTGGTGTAAAGGACGGCCGGCGTGTAATGCTGACAACCTGTGTGCCGATTGTTTAGAGAAAATGTGAGAGCCTCTACGTCTCACAACCCTATGGGCCTTCACGGCCTGTTACAGGAATAGTTTTACTTTTTTATACTTACCACGTCTTAAAGCACACTCCTTTCTCCCAAGGCTGCGATGACTTAGTTGTATTCACACAGTGGCGACTCTGTCACATGCGAGGATAGGTAGCAAGTAAAATTCAAGTCGAACCCGGCCAAGTTTCGCTTTAAGAACCAGTGCGACATTTTCGTTTGCCTAGACTCTCTGCTACTAAGATACTAGAATGGAAATGAATTCAGAATTACTGATGCGGTCACTATACATTTTGTCTTTGCTCCTTAAGTTCGAAAATTCTTATGAGACTGAAAAACAACATGAGTGTCGGTAAGAGTGGACAGGTCAGTGACATTCTCAAAGTACGATTAAGAGCTCAAGATTTAAAGCGTTTGTTACATTCTCTAACTTAAATCTTCTTATGAGTATTTTGCATTTATTTCTTAGATCCGTTTACGCTACAATCTGTATTCATGGCCGCCTGGAAATTTCTTTTCTGCAGGTTTTCCGAGTACAATTATAATGCAGTTCTTATCTCCGTCGGGGTACGCGGTAGTTGGTTGAGGCACTATGCTACAAGCCTGAAGGCCGCATGTTCGAGTCCCGATGAAGTTGTTTTTTTTTTTCAATTTACCTAATCCTTCCAACCCCACTGTGGCTCGGGGGTCGACTCAGCCTCTAACAAAAATGAGTACCAGGAATATTCTTAGGGGTAAAGGGTGGCCAGCGTTGACAACCTTACTGCCATCTGTGAGCCGATTGTCTAGGAAATGTGGAACCTCAACATCTCATNGTGGCTCTGGGGTCGACTCAGCCTCTAACAAAAATGAGTACCAGGAATATTCTTAGGGGTAAAGGGTGGACCCTATGGTCCTTCACGGNTGACAACCTTACTGCCATCTGTGAGCCGATTGTCTAGAAAATATGGAACCTCAACATCTCACAACCCTATGGTCCTTCACGTCCTGTTACAAGGAAACCTTGTGATTTACATGTCCCGTCCGTTGTATCTGCCTTCATTAGAATACCCGAATTCCTCCAAATTCAGTATTCACATATACATTCTCTTATTACCTACGCTGTATAAACTTACTAGTGGCGCAGCCTCGTTAAATAAACCTCCAAACCTCTCGATAAATACGAATATATAATTAAATCTGGATGGTTCAATAACATAGGCATATGCCTTACACCCGAGTCCTGCGCCATTAAAATTACTGATCACTGCAGAACCTCAATGTGTATGTCGCCAGGCGCATTGTCAATTGGCTCCCATTTCTCGTAAAAATAGTGTGTTTTAAATTATCTGCTTGGGCAGTAACCCGATTCCTAGAAATATTCGAGCCATTGGTCCGATGTTAATGATGGCTTTGACGTTCGACGATCATTATTTTTATGGCAGAATAAGATCTTTATATTTAATTGGAACAGCTGTGTAAAACTCTGAACGAATTCTGAAGCTTTGTTTTTATATTTGTGATTATTATTTTCGATCACACAGAAAACATCCAATTTATTTGCAGTCACATGAAAAATATACAAAGCCCGTTCGATTATTTTTGAAGTCTGTCTCTATTTATATGCATCGTGTTCCTCCCCTTGTTGAGAGTGTGTCGAGTTAGCTGCTACAGCACGGCAGACAATCAGATGTGCGTATGTATGTAATATAGGCTGTTGGATTTGGTTCCATTAGCGCAGTGACCACAGGCATAGCATTGAGTTTCAAATGCATATGAAAAATGAAACTGAATGTTGTTGCATTTCATTATATTACATTAATTCAATAACTTCAAGGACTTTGTGAAACGTGTGTAATTCAATAGCACGTTGCATAATAAAGTCAATATGTTTATTTCTGTCATGTAGCACGAATGGGGTAGAAGAGCACAGTATGCACGGTTTTGATGGGAAAGCCACAAGGAATGGCACCACTAGGAAGAGCAAGACATACACGTATGGATAATATTAAACTGGATCTTGGAGAGAAAGAATGGGGTTGTATGGACTGGATTGTTTTGTCTCAGGATAGGGACCATTGGAGGACATTTGTGAACACGATAATGAACCTTCTGGTTCCATACATTTTTCGGAAGTTCTTGAATAGCTGCACAAGTGGCGGCTTCTCAAGACGGGCTCAGATCCATGAAGTTGGTTATATATGTATATTTCTGTAAGAGTAATTACTCCAAAATAATTTTTAATTTTCTTCCCTGTCTTCAGATGAATGTTGAACTAGAAGGAATTCCTACCGGACACTTACTTTTGTGTTTGTGGATTGCAATTCACAGTATCATTTTGTGTTTTTAAAGATGTTTTTCCCCTTGGCACTACAACCCCAGTGGGCCTAGGCCTATCTCCATGAACTTCTCCGTGCATTTCAGTTTTCTAGATCTTACACATTCGGTAGGACTCCTTGGGCGGGTGATCAGCTCTTCTCAAGGCCTCTACCTGTACACAAACACAGAAAAACGCACATATACAAACTAAACATCCATGCCCTGAGTGGGATTCGAGCCTACGATCCCAGTTTCCAAGCGAGCGAAGACAGTATATGCCTTAGACCGCTCGGCTACCGTGACCGGCTTTAAAGACTTTACTTTCATTAATTTGTATGCTGTTCCTTCATTAAAGTTGTGGCCGCTGTACATTGTGATAATGGCAATGATCTGCTTATTATTTATAGCGCAGTCGGTATAGCGACTAGCTACGAGCTGGACGACCGAGGGGTCTGAGTTCGAGTCCCGGTAGGGTCAAGGATTTTCTGCACGTCGTCCAGAATGGCTCTGGGGTCCACCCAACCTCCTATCCAATGGGTACTGGCGGCTCTTTCCCGGATGTAAAGCGGCAGGAGCATGAAGCTGACCACTCAGCTCTAAGTAATGTCGAGGTCAGGAAAATGTGGATCTATACATCCACTCCTCCATACGCTTTCATGGCGTAGTGCTTAATTAGTTAAGCACAGGGATAGCTTTCCCTTTTTACTATCATACTACATTCGAGCATACATAACTTAGCGGACACACGTTGTAAAATAGCAGAAGAACCAAACACTCGATATATTTCCTGGCGCGGGCTGCGGTTCTCTCTGCATCCTCAGTTCTCCAAGTAACGGAAGTGACCATCGTTTGTGTCCGTACAAGCTGCACGGTTGCCCTCGTCATTCTCAAATTCGTAAATAAAGAAGCTAATTACAGACTCCATGGAGTCTGTCTTGCCGTGTTTATAAGAACCTGCCACTTCCTTAATCTGTTGAACCCCATCCACAATTTTACAAATTACTTATTTCAGATCCACCTTTAATATTATCCTCTTATCCATTCTTCTAGATCTCCCAAGCGTTGTATTCCATTCACATCTTCCGATTAAGCTGCCTACTATGATATTTACTCTTGTATGGTGTTAGAATTGAGACGAGCAATGCATATAGGATGTTGGTGGGAAAGCCAGAAGGAAAGAGACCACTGGGAAGACCAAGGCGTAGGTGGGTGAACAATATTAAAATGGACCTTAGAGAGGTAGGATGGGATGAGATGGATTGGATTGATCTGGCTCAGGATACGGACAAGTGGAGGGCTCTTGTAAACATGGCAATGAACCTTCAGGTTCCATAAAATGCTGAAAAATTCTTGAGTAGCTACAGAATTGGCGGCTCCTCAAGAAGGGCTCAGCTCCGTGAGTAAGTAAGTAAGTAAGTAAGTAAGTAAATGGTATTAAAATTAAACTTGAGGACTATACTGGTAACACAGAGATTACGGTTGGGATCCTCTTGACTGTACTCCATTACATCCGAAATGACGACAAAGTTGTTCTGAACTGTAGTCCTTCAGCGCAGCTCACAAAATGGCGGTATAAACGTAATCTTATTTGTAAGTTTCATTGAACTTTTGACTCAAACTGAACTTGGCTTTTAGAGAACACGATTCGTGAAACGGGTCTTGCGGTCTATTACAGCTTCTTTCTGACTTACAAATGTTTTTGAAGAGGGCGATCTCATGCGTTGTAATGTCGAGTAGTTTGGTGAAATTCCATTAAAATTTTGGAGGAATGTATTGCCTCCATCTGCAGAGTTGAAGAGTAAGCTAAACAGGAATCATACAATCTATAGGCGGCAATCTGAGTGATCAAGAAGGGCATAGTCTTCATTGTTACTACTGTGAGAGGCTTAAACCTCACAGTTATTCTTGCTAGGTTGTGTTCGGACACACACAAACACAATTTTTTCTTTGTGTCAACCATTTCCAAATTAAAACTATTAGTTGCATAAAATCGCGAGCCCCAGACGAACTTCAGAATCGGTAGGTGACAGGTGTTTGTTATGGACGTGTTCAACCTACCTTCTATTTTCTTAATAACGCCGGAGGTTTTTAACAATGTCACATCTTAAACATGTATTGTCTTCATAGTATCAATTAAGCATAGGGACAACTTTACCTATTTACTTTACCTCATACATGTATTATTGGGATATAGTGGCTACAAACGCGGAAGTTGCTTGCAGTTACCCCAGACTGGGCAGAATTTCTGACCGTTCTAGCGCCATAATTACTTGTAATTACCACTCATAAGCCTTCATTAATTCAAATTACCAGTCCAAACCCCGTGTCTAGTCAGTAACACGTAACATCATTCTAAATTAGTGACTTCATGCTTGTGTTTGAAGAGCATTTAGGTTAATTGTTTTCACAACTGCTGTTATGAATAAATCCGGCCTAGAAAACCGAGATTAACGGCCGTAGCTATCCGTTTCGCTGACCACACGACACCCTGTATCCGCAAAAGTTGGCACTAATTTCGCCGAGAAGCCGCGGTCGCTCAGTCGGTATAGTTCGCTTGCGGACATCAGACCATGAATTTTTTTTTGTTATGAATAAAATTGTAGGACGTGTATTTTCCTACCAAGAAAAGATATCTACTCTGCAGCCATGCAAATCCAGCTAATTATCACGCGATTCCATTCTCATTAAAAATTGGTTTCACTTCGATAAACGCGGAAGCAACACCTGGCTACATCTGTAGCTGCACTCGAGTAATAAACCCGCCGCCGGTAACACTATACTATATACTCGTGTAGTGCCTTAATATAAGTTACGCCTGCCTGTTTTCATGTTCTTCCTGCTTCAATATTCACAGTCCCCTTGTCGTAATTCGGCGCTATATAAGCTATCGCTCACTCACTCATGGAGCTGAGCCCTTCTTGAGAAGCCGCCAACTGTACAGCTACTCAAGAACTTTCCAGCATTTTATGGAACCCAGAGGTTCATTACCGTGTTCACAAGAGCCTCTACTGGTCCCTATCCTGATCCTTGAAAAGGAAAATTTCATCTACGAGTATGTATGGACATAAACTTGAGGGAAGAATATTGGATGAAATTTTCTATGAAGTTGATAGCAGTGATATCCCCCGATAATCACTACAGTCAGTTTTATCACCCTTCTTGTGAACTGGTACAATAATAGACTCCTTCCACTGATCAGGCAATTTTTCCTTATGCCAAAAATGCTATATAATCTGTGCACTTTATGGAGGGTAATGAAACAGAATTAAGGAAATTTAGTGACCTGGGAAGTGACAGATTTTAATTCTTTTACAGGGAGAAGCTGCAAGATATTGACACTCTACAGAATGTCTCAGAAGTCGTCGCCCTTTGGAAATTAGAGCTTCGTAAGTAATAATTCGAAATAATTAAATACATTACTATTAATTTAGAACCGATGTAAGCCTTTTGAAGAAGACCGTGAAACGTCTGAAATACGATTTGGTTTGCAGATTTTCATATATGTTGCGTAGACTCTGCTTTGGCTCTATATTTTACATCATGTTTGAGACTTTGCGGAACGAAATTATGTCCCCAATTAATATTCCTTAATTAATTATCACCACACTTGAGACATGCTATAGGACTAAATGTAGGCCCTCCACTTTCTACAAATTTCGTGTGCGATTTTTATATTCATGTCTTGTATTATGTTGACACAGGATATGACATCATGACAGTGATTCCGCTACAATTTGTGGGCACACAAATATATCGTTTAGATGATGCAGTTAATTTTGGAACTTGTGGTTTAACTTCATTTTCAGTTGGTGTGGGAAACGTGCTAGGAGTTCGCTCAGCTAGTATGTAAGGTATTTTACACTTAAAACGTAGATCCCACTATTCGATGTCCCCAGAGAAATGTATATACACGTATATATATAACTACTAGAATCATCTTTACCTTTAATCATCATCGTGTCAAAGTTGATCGCCATTCTCGCATCAGTCACGGAGCAAGTGAGAGTTTGTACTGTAGATAAGAGCGTCGGGAGAGTTCTGAATACGTTCTTATGAGTATATTCGTATTCGTATTATGAGAGGGGGGTGGGTTTCCCATGCACTTAGACCAGCTATTGGTCCATTGTGCGTCCCCCTTTTAATTTCTACTGTCGCCATACCCTACCGGTAACGGTGCGTACCATCAGCCCCCGTGGAGCCAACGAGGTCGGCCCCTGGTACCGTGATGCTTCCCCCATCTACCAGAGGCATTGGAGACTACTTGGGCGGGAAAAGTGTTGCCTAATTTTGCTCAGAGGTCTCTTAGAGACATGAGGATCTTTTACGTGCCGTAAATCTACGACACGGGACCCACGGCTTAAAGTCCCTCCCGGAGGACTTGTTCCCTGAATTTTTCCGCCCTTAAAAATTCCAGGGCCTCCGCCGGGTTTGAACCCGCGTACCTTGAGTCATGAGGTGGGGACGTTACCCCTAGACTACGGAGGCCGCTTCTTATGAGTATATGTCACATTAGTCTCAATCCTACACGGTGAGGCAGTTAATCTGTTATTAAAAGAAATATATATGTAGTGAAGATACGAATGTTATCCTAAAGTTCAGCCAATTTGTGTACATAAACTTAAGTGCGTCCGTGATTTACTATCAAGAGCAGAACGACTGATAACTAATTCCTTACATTGTATGCAAAGTTGGAACATTCAGTCCGACAATAAACATATTAATTTTGGAATCAAATTAGTAAAGAATAAATCATAGAAGAATGCTCCATCCTTCAGCTCCAAATAATTAGACTTCTTATTTTTGTCTACTGAAGAATAAATTACGGTGATACGACAAAAAATTGGCGCGGTTCTAGTTTACATCAAAATTCACGCTGCGGAAATGAAGTGAATGGCGTATGTAAATCTTATGAACCTTGAAGGCGTGTACCTTCTGGGACATAACCACCGCTGTGCTACATAATATGAGCCTTTCCTTCATATCTTTTTGAGTATTGATAACGCTCTGATAGCTAATGTTTTCTCCATCGAAAAATGCGCCGAAGAACAACGCTTTATGCAGTCGTAAGATGTAAGAACTAATGAAATTTATGGCAAGATGGCAATTCAATGTGGTGAAGTTGTAGGTGGCAGAGAAGAACTTACGGATAAATAAAAAAAATGTTTAAATGTGGGTGAACAAATGTGGCCATGGACTGTAAAATATTTTGAGATTAAGGAGTTTTCACCGCATCCGAAACAAACTAAGGATCGGCACTGATGAAACTGCTTCTACACGAGTCTCGGTGGCGGAACGAAGCCGTTCAGAAACGGCTTGTGACCCGACTGAAAGCATGTTATTCTGAAGGAATAAAAAATTTACTACCTTAGACCGAATTCACTGAACAGCAGGGGTTTGTAGAGACGAAAAATTAGAACAAGCGCGCATTCAACATCTAATTTATAATAAAGTTGCTTATACTATATACTGCATATTGCTTATTCATATATGGGGCCGCTTCTATGGTCTAGTGGTCAAAGTTCCTGACTACAGATCCAGAGGTCCGGGTTCGATTCCCGGCGCTGACCACGCAACACCCTCTATCCGCTAAAGTTGACACTAACTTCGCCGACAAGCGGCGGTCGCTCTTTCGGTATAGGTCGCTTGCGGAATAAACTCACGGAGTTTTTGTTCATATAGAATTTCATTTACTATTTATTTGTTATGGGTCTATCGTATTAAGGTAAAATATATTTTTGAAAATATAGGTAATACTGTCTAAAAGTTTGTGACGATGAATAATGTCCAGAAACTTACGAGTAATACATGAATAATACTGCTGATCAACTTTAAAGGTTACTCTCATTCCAACGTGGAACCCGCGTCCTAGGTATATCAGTGCATGCATATACACGTCCCTCTGTATAAACACCCACATACACACACGTAACGGTGTAGGTATGGATTGGGTACGCGTGTAGACGGAAGCCTGATGCAGTAACTCTTGGTTGACCACGAAATAGCTGTCACTGCAGATCTTAGGAACTTCTATTCGTATGAAAGCGAAAGGCACATTGCGTTATCAAGTTTAGTAGAAGTCGTGGCCGCTAAGCAAGCATCATGAGCTGATGTCCTCAGTGGTCATTTTGGAGTTACCGTAGTTAGGAGCCTCCCAACGGGGATGTGAAAATGACCATGGAGATCATATGAGCAGTTCATGCGTTCAGGGGAGCATATGAAATAATCCTTGTTATATGGGAATCTTATGTCTGATGACCCTTCAAGCTGCAATAAACGTGGATTTTACCATAGGGCAAAGAAAAACAGATGTGATAAAGTTCCAGAATTACGGAGGTTTTCACGGCTAAAATGTTAAAATTTCGATCTTCTGAAGTGTGACGCAGTGCAGTTTTGTACTTTGGTACCAGAATTTTGAAAGAACATGTTATTTCAATCTTCAACTCTGAAGATGAAGGCAGCAAGTTCTTCCGAAACGTTGGTATCAGTCTGTCGAACTGCACGGCGCCACATTCCAGGAGATTATAATTTTAACATATACCTACATGAGATTTAGAAGGAGGACTAAGAAGTAGGCCAAATTTAGTATGAAAATAGAGTTTTTGTAGTTAGATATCCTGAAGCATTTTGTGTGCATATTACGTCAAAGGGTCAAAGCATATTCTCTGCAAGTAATTTATAGGCACATTCACTTTTTGACATGGAGTAACTACTTTATACTTCATAGAAAGTGAAAAAATGTACATTTTACCTAGAAATCTTGTGTAGATATTCAGATATTTATCTCAAAACAGTACATAGTAGCGTGAGCGATGAAGAAATTTAACGGAGAAAACGGTTTATTTAATTAAACACGACGAATTACATGAAACCATCCAAAGCTTTCACTCTCATATTGCAGCTAATGGGAAGTGGCATCAGCACTTGGCGTTTTAACCGGATATAAAGATTCCTCTTTGTAAAGTACGTATTCTGTCTCTTTTAGATTGACTGTGTAAATTACATTTACCCTTCATGTATGCGAGAATATTATTCTCATCCTGAAGATATTCCTTGGCATTATGATGAATATTTAGGGCCGCGCCATAGCTCAAGCGGTTAGTCGGTGGCTTCCCACCGCAGGGCCCCGGGTTCGACCCCGGGTCGACCACTGGTCAAGTGGAATTTGTGGTGGACAAAGTGGCGCTGGGGCAGGTTTTCTCCGAGTTCTTCGGTTTCCCATGCCAATCTTCATTCCACCAATTGCTCCACAATCACGCTCACCTATCATCTGGTGCTGGTACAATAGGCCAGAAGTGGCTGCAGTACAAGGGACTTAGCCCCACCCCACTGGCAATAAAGAAAAATGATGAATATTCGATATCTGACCTACATCGATTAGGCTAGTAATGAATTTCTGGAAATAGATAAAACCTCAGTATATACCCAGGTGGTCATGTTTTACGCAGAAACTGCCTTCTAAAAGAAGCTATCGAAGGAAAGATAGATGGGCGGATAGAAGTGACAAGAAGACGAGGAAGAAGACGTAAGAAGATGCTGGATGACCTTGGGGACAGAAGAGGATACTGTCATTTGAAGGAGAAAGCTCTAGATCGCATTAAGTGGAGGAATTGTTTTGAAAGAGACTGTGGACCTGTCGTCTTGACAGATTACTGATGATGATGATGATGATACCCAGGCGGTTGGCTTCCACTATCATTTTGTGGTTTCTTGGATTTACATTTTATTAACATACTAATTCTGCGATAGCTTTTTCAAATAGACCACTACATCTTTATCCTAAATCTTCACTTCTTGACATTAGTGACAAAACTGCGTAGACTATACAGTCGAAATAATAGCACTAGGATTTTAGTTTCAGTTTCTTGGAGTGGGGTGAGTACATAGCCCATGTCTGACCTATTGTACCAGCCCTGTAGATGATGAATGTGGAGCAGCCGGTGCAATGAGAATTGGAGGGAGAAGCCGAAGTATTCAGAGAACAATCTCCCTAATGCCACTTTGTTCACCACAACTCCCACATGACCTGACCTGGCCTCGAACACGGGCCGCCGCAGTGGGAAGCCGGTGACTACCCCCCTGAGCTAGGGTACGTCCTAATAATAGCACTATGTAACATAGGTTCGGCCATTGATCAGTAGTACGTGTTATTGTAAAGTTACAATACTTCAACTGACACCTTATGACATGCCTCTACTGTGTTCACCAATGCTTCGAGTTCTTTAACTAAGGTAAAGAAAAATTATCTCCTGTCTAAACATAAAGATAATGCACAAGACTGCAATTATCCGTTCTTTTCTCTTGTTTCAAATGAAGAAAGTAATAGGACTTTTAAGTCTAATGAGAAGCATTTCCTGAATATGTGCTACGTTTCCGGACACTTTCATTTTCTCTTCGTCTTAGATGAGAAACAAACGCATTAAAACAGAAGGCACTAACGTAACCTGCAAATGGGTTATCGACGTTCCTTCCCCATGGTCCTTAAGCAGGAAGAAACAGCTGTGACAAATGGAATAGAAAATTGTCTATTCTGCGCTCCTACGAGTTTCCAAATTGACATTTCACTTGTACGATATAAGATGAAGGGTGAGCAGACTTCCTTTGTGGGAAAAGAAACGAGATTGTCATTTCTGTAATATGGTATCAGAATGTAAGCCTCTGTGGTCTAGTGGCCAGAGTTCCTGTTTACATTTCCAGAGGTCTCGGGTTCGATTCTCGGTGCTACCAGATTTTCTGAGAAGTAGTGGATCTGGACCGTGGTCCACTCAGCCTCGTGAGGATAATTGAGGAGTTATTTCAAGGAAATAGAGGCTCCGGACTAGAAAACCGAAATTAACGGCCGTGGGGATCCGTTACACTGACCACGTGACGCCCTCTCTCCGCTAAAGTTGGCACTAGCTTCGTCGACAAGCGGCGCTCGGTCGGTCGGTATAGTTCGCTTGCGGACTAAATCCACGGAATTTCTTTTGTTTATTTTGAGATTCAGCTTTTGGTTTCAGTCTCACAGCAGTAAAGAGAGATAGTTTGGGCAGACAGATGAAAATTTTCATGCTCTTAGAATAAATATATGCATATTAATTTTTATATGCATGTGTATATGATAACGGAAAATCAGTTGGCGATAAAGAAATGTTACGTTCATATTACGAGCTCCTCGGCAATGACGCTAAGCCTGTGACTTTTCTTCGGCACCAAAGGAATTGCCGTTTTTTATTCCTTCGCATATGGCGTGTGACAAAATTTTATACAGCAGGCTAATAATCTATGCAGGTTACAATTTCCCGTTAATACCCACGTAACAAGTCGTTAAGCAGGTGTCGTAAAGCGAACTTTTACGTTATGTGCCCGTCGATCATAATCTCCGAGTTCCTGCTACTGTATGCCTATTAAACTTTCGGTCATTTGTGTTAGTCCTTGTGTTGAAATGCCTCGTGAGAGTTATGCGCTGAAATGAGTATTGATGTAAGATACGCATATGAATAATGAGCATAAGATTCCAGCATATATTTCTGCAAGGGTTTCGAGCTTAAAGTTTGCACTGCTTCCGAAGAAGGAATTTCAGCGCATCAGTATGATCATTTTACATTGTTATCAGGAATTCATGCGGAGCATCATGAAGCATTTCGAATATCTGCTATGGCGTTGATGGGTTCTGACCGTCATTTATCAGTTACGCTACAGGTCCAAACGTTAACGGTGAATTTGACTACAGGAGGATTTACCCCTCTCGCCCGACCGGCCGAACGATTTGCGACAGGCTCACATAATCTCCGTGGTGAATTCTGTATCGCTAAACATTTTAAGATTACTGTCTCATGGGATTGTGAGACTGTGTAGTTCTGTGTGTAGCTTCCAACGTTTCGGAGGAACCTATTACCCGCACTTTTAAGATAGGGTGAAATGTTGTTAGGTACTTAACAAATTACATGCCGGCGCCATATTCCACAAGACAGTAATCTTCATAGTGACCGCCATGAGAACCTGAAACCGTACATTTTATTTTCATTTAAATAAAAATTGCATTGTATGAGATTTGAGGTTCTCACAGCGGTGCTCATTAGGAGTTCTATCTTTTGCGACATAACGCTATGTAGACCGTTGAAAATCGACAGACGTTTCGGAGGAACATATCGCCACCATCTTCAGGATCGAATATTAAGCCGAGCAAGATACCAGCGTGAAAGTAGATGGCAAACAGGGATATAAAATATATATATTTGACAAAAGACACTGCTGGGTATATAATAGTGTCACTGATGATGAATTTCCTATTATTTTCGCCTTGGTGCTGAGAACACATGAAAATATCTTAGATCCATCATAAAATTCGCGTAACAATAAAGGTTACTTAGAAGGAGAGTTTCGTTTTTTACATCTTGCACTTTCTATGAAGCCCTAAAATATTTGTGTTGACTTGGGACTCCTTGGCGTCCCGCAGCCCTATTATTCGCCGTAAAGCCAGAGAGAGAGAGAGAGAGAGAGTTCTAATGCGCTGCTACTTGTAAGATATAAAGCCTCCATCCTGCATGAAATAGAAGGGGTCAGGGGCTGGAACATTTTCATGGCTGATGTCCAGTTTTCTCTCGGTCAGCAGTATTTCAGACTTCCCGTCTCTTGTCTGAACTGTCTGCGAATCCTATCCATAAATCTCTCCCACAATTTATCGGTACATTATCTCCTGTTCGTTACATTTTTATGTTTGTTATTTAATGACGTTGCCAGTTTCGAGGCTATACAAATTTGATTAGAGGTTGATTAACGAATGTGGAGCAACAGGTGAAATCATGATTAGAAAGGGGAGCCAGTGCCATTTTGTCCACCATAAATCCAATCTGAAGTAACCCGAGCCGCAGAAGTGGGAATCCGGTGACTGACCTTTTGAACTGCGTCATAGCCTTCATGACACATCACGCTTTGTTACATCGAAGCAACATTTTGCGTCCGGTTGTGAAGTGGAATGTGACTCTATGCAGCCTCTGTCGAACATTACCGACGTTTCGGAGGAAACTGCCACCGTCATTCTAGCAGTTTTATCCAAAAACTTGTTAATATTCTACCAGATTTCACAGCGGCTAATCCCATTATTCTTCATTAAAATGTGTTGCTTTGATGTCTTTTCGTTGTTCTGTAACAGCTGAAGAGGAAGATCTTGTTCATGCGACCAGCAGACAAAATGGAATTTGGTTAGGCGGTTCTCACAAAGAAACCTGCTCTCTACCCTTCTTTGACGTATAGAAACCACAACTGCGAAAGTGCAATATACTTTGCCCTGTTTATCTAACCTCTTTCACTAGGTATGATTCTATTGGCTGCAATGAGCCGTGTTTTCAACATGATCTGATTTATATTCCCTTTATTCGCGTGTCTCCCTTCGTGAAATTGTGCAACGTATCTCATGATATATTATTTTGTTGGTTACAGTTCTATACGTCAGGCCTCTAGTATACACCGAGAATAACGGGCTTCAGTTTCCATTTCGCTTGCTTTGCAAACAAACAGAATTTGATAGAAAATTTCATGTGGTTTAAAAACTTCTCTGTGAAAACACTATGAGTCCACTGACAGGAGAATACAGGCCTACTGGCACATAATATCATGACGTGCCTTCTTTATTAATAACAAAAGTACAATTCTCACAATTACTGGGTTTTTGGACTTTGTCCAACGTCCGTATTCTAGGAACTAGAAAACATAACATTTCGGAAACTTGACCTTTTTTTCGTCCTCAGGTGTGGGGTGAAAAACACCTACTCAGTTGGGTCCCGTAGAAAGAGCTAACCTCAATCACTGAACAGTGATCGGCATAGCCTTAAACTGTCGCTCTCGATACGTATACTCGTAATAATGTGACAGTTTTTATTGTAGAAGCTGTACCAAAACACGCATCAACGATCCGTTCTCTTTCAAAATCGGACAAGTCTCCCATTATCTGATTCTTTCACACGGAGTCTCACTCAGCACAGTCACTAATGCACTGGCACGAGCACTACAGATTATAAACAAAGAGAAGAAAAACATTCCGCGTTGCCAACTGAAGTTCTTTCAATGTAGCCAACACAAATTTTTCTCCTCAACTTCTCAGTATCTCCATTATTTTGTTCACTGTCTGTAGCTATAGTTTTACTGACATGGGTTGCCCAGTGATTGAGTTTAGCTCTTTCTAAGGGACCCAACAGAGTAGGTGTCTCCCACTCACCCGAAGACGGTAACAAATCCAATTTCCGAAACCTTGTGTTCTCTAGTTTTTAGTATATCGGATGACGAACAAAGTCGAAAGCCCAGTAACTCTGAGTGTTATACACCATCGTCAGAACCCTGTGATTTTACTTTGTAGACGACGTTTTGTCAGTGTTAGGCTTCATGACATTTTATATTGACAAGAAGTTTAGTGAAGGCTTTATAATACCTAATTTCATTTAAATGTTTTACTCATATTATTTGGTAAAATATTGCTGCAATGAACTATATTATCACCTACAGAAATATTCTAAATGAGCGACTAATTAGTTTTCTTTGGTACAATATTCGAAGTTTTGGACACGTTTAACATAGAATGTCGCCATTAAAAAGTGTGAGTTGGTTAAATCCGACCTACAACACAATATATTTTCTTTATATTTATATTAAGATTACATTTCTCACATCTCCATCTGTGTCGTCTTGAAGTTCAAACACAAATGACGCAGGACGGTGTCAGAAAGGGAAACTGATGGCAATTATGAGGATTTTTGAACTACTCGTATTTAACAAAGCTTGTTCAGCTACGCCGTTTAACAGCAGAACGAGTGTGTATGGCGAATTCGAGAGTTTGTTCTTGGAAGCTGTAAATGACTGTTTTAAGGAGGCGCGTAGAGAAGGACTAAGGATATTCAACCAAGGCCTTTCTTTGAACCGCAAGTCCCCGGAACCTTCTACTTACCTATGAGGGTCCCTAATAACTCGATTTGTGATGTTACATGATTAATATAATTAATCGAAAAAGCTATAAGTTTTACTTCTCTAAGCATATATTTATATGACTATGCTTCCTCATTCGCGTAGTTAGTATTGTGAGGTATTTTGCGGATGCTGAATTGTGAGTTCAATAAACTAATTTGAGTACACGTTTCCTTAAAGAAAGTTGCTCATTATTTTTGTTGCTGAAATTTCGCCGCTTATGAAACGCGGCCCCCTTTCACAGATAAGTTGCAAATCAATCGTCTGGTGACTTTCCTGTAGTTGCGAGTTGTAATTCCATAAAAATTACAGCCTTTCGTAATTTATTCAAAAAATTCCCTGATTGATTGGTTTTTACAACATTTAAGGACACAATTTGAACTGAGGAGTCCCCACAACGTCGGATCATATTGAAATAGAAATGGCAGGATCACGGTAACGACCAGGATGAACACTGCCCTGTAGCGACATCTACTGAGCATCTTGTATAAGGGAGATATCCGCTGGTAACTGGACACTGCTGCTCAGAGAGGAGTGAAATGTGTTTCAATACGGACCGGTTTATTTGCTAGGCTTTGTCGTATCAGGCCTAGCGGCATGGAGTCTGTTATTGTATTTCGTATCTTCGTGATACCTACAGTTCTCTGAAATGGACGGTGTATTTCTGACAGTTATATCGCTCTCAGAAACAGAACACTGACAGTTAATAGTGTACGCACTGAGTAGCTTCTTCTCAGGCTAATCATTAATCAGCTGTTTATTTACAATTATGCACGGCTGAAGGATTATTATTATTATTATTTTAACTGCAAATTGGTTTCTACCCCGTGGCAGTGATGCTACAATAAGACACAACACACAAATAACACACATTACACAAGATAACACACCACACTCAAGCAAAACACAGCACACGAAACTACAACAAACAATGAAGGGCACACTACACACAATGAGTACAATGCAATACGATTAAAACTACAAAAATATAATTACAACTATAATTAAATTAATTAATTTTAATGAAAGACAAATATACTACACACTAAACAACAACAGTAATGAAATACATAATGTCATGATTTTATGCACCCACATTTCACCATGACCTTCGTTTCATTCCACTTCACTACAGTTACGCACCCTCACATCCTCACCACAATTCACTACACTACACTACACTTCACTTCACTTCACTGCATTTTTGGATGATTTCTCCCACACTTTCACTTCGCCTTATTTATCACTTTCCTAACCTAATACTGGCATTTATATGTATATTACAGCGTTCAATAAAACTGAACAATAACTCTTACACAGCGGATTGTGAATAAACTGAGCTTAAAAGATAAAAATATTTCTAAACAAATTCTGCTAAATATATGACGGACTCATAATTTAAGCGAACACGTTGATATCAGGGAAAGGTATAATTTTCGTAATAGGCTCCCCCAAATGAAAATAACAATCATCCTCCTCGTCATTAGGTTGCTTATCGTTTTCCTTGGTTTGAAAATTCTAATATTGTTTAGTGAGGGGTACTATGAAGCACCTCGTTATGTAATTTTCTCCATCGCCCTCTCACTTCCTCTCCCTTGCGTCCGAATTTTCTCTCAAACACGTGTATGTATAACGTTCCTGAAACAATTTGAATGTTCTGGGACAGAACATATAAATACAGTTCGCAGTTTTTTGTGATGGTGTTGGGAAGGGGTAATCGAAATGGTTTATCTTCAGTAAATAAAAGAAAAACTCAATAGCATCTTACCATAATTCTAAATAGGCTTACATAACATTCCCGAACAATAGAATTTATGCAAATCAGTCATGTAAGTAGGTCTACGTGCCTCTGTATGAGCCGTTAAGGAAATATTTATCTTCGAGGAAGTAAACCCCTTGTATGTAATACGCAGTGTTGATTCTAGTATAAAGTGGCTTTTAAAATTCAGGACCTCTGGATTATCATTAATGACGAATTTGGCAGGAGTCGATTGTGAACAGTTTCAAATATTGTTCCAGTAATCAGTTGGAGAGGCTGAGGAAATCCACCGAAAATCCGAAAGAGGATACGAACTAGTCCTCAGCATACCTGAAAGCCAATCCAGGGCGTTACTGTTACAACGGTTTTCCCGATATAAAATTCTAAGGCTTGATATAATTAAATCGGCTCACACGCAAGATAGTTAATTTTTAAAACATAAATCATTAATGCACGAGCACATGGTATGTAACTAGTTTAAAGGAGAAAATTCAGTAAAACGTCTGTGTATTAAGTCCGTCAATAATGCAACAATCGTTAAAATATTCCCCATTCAACATTAACACAACATGTTTCTGCCCCAGACGGCCATCCTCAGGTGTTTCAATGCATCCACTGTTACGCTGCTTTGATGCGCGCTAAAATTGCGCGTTGTAGTCCACTTAAAATAACATAAATAATTACTTAAAATTCATTAAAATTTTCTTTTAAAATCTTTCATAAAAACCTATTCCACCTCGTAAGGGGCGTAGATTGCAGATTGCAGATAGGTTAATTAAACAGAAAGACAAGCTGCAGAAACAAACTGTGTGGAATATCACATAGTTTTAAACAAGTGGACAACGCCCCTTACGAGCTGGAAGAGGTTTTAACGAAAGGTTTTAATAGAAAAATATTAATGAATTTTAAGTAATTATTTATATTATTTTAAGTGGACTGCAACGCGCAATTTTGGCGCACATCAAAGCAGCGTAACAATTTGACCGCATTGAAACACCTGAGGATGGCCGTCTATGGCCGAAACATATTGTGATAGTGTTGAATGGTGAATATTTTAACGATTGTTGCCTTATTTACGGACTTAATACATAGATGTTTAATTAATGATGTATAACAGGATGCCGAAATACAGAATGAGAAAATCCAGAATTTTACATGGAAACAAATTTTCCTTCATATTTATACAAGGCAAAATGTATGTTTCTAGAATATATACCCTGTATATTGTGGGATTAATATAGCGTTCAAAGCAAAGTCGTATTTTGAACTCACGTGTAAGGGAATTCAATTAGGACGCTCAGCTACAGTTTGCGTTTTATTGACGAGTCTGCAATTTCAATTTTATTTCATCTCCTTAGACAAGAATTGTATCAGTTTTGCCCTACTCGATGTAAGCTAAAACACCTTTCCATTATTTCGACTGATAGCGACCACAGCGCGTGTAGACACTGGCTCTGAGCTACCAGGGCAGAGCAACCGGAAGGTTTGGTCGACTCGTGTAACACTCCTCCTTAATATCTTGGCGGTTCCGGGTTCACAGCTCTGCCCGCGAATCGGCCATCATATGGCAATTCGTGGCTTTCCTCAGTCCCGCCAGGAAAATGTTGGGGTATTTTCAAACTAGGCTGCGGTCGCTTCCCACATTTTCTAGACAATTGGCTCATACTTGGCCGCAGGTTTGTCAGCCCTACGCGCCGGCCGCCCTTTACCACCAAGAATATTCCTGGTACTTATTTCTGTTAGAGGCTGAGTCTACCCCAGTGCCATAGTAAGGGCTGGAAGGATTAGGTCAATTGAAAAAAATCCGATAACCTCTTCGGACTTCAACCAGTACCATCCGGCTTGTAGCATAGTGCCTCATCTAACTACGGTATCACATGCCCCTGTAAGCCAATATATCAGATTAAAAATAAGTTACTTACACGCGTACTTCTTTTTTATTGCTAGTGGGTTGGGACTAAGTCCCTTGTACTGCGGCCACTTCTGGCCTAATGTACCAGTCCAAGATGATAGGTGAGGGTGATCGTGGAGCAATTGGTGGAATGAAGGTTGGCAGGGGAAATCGAAGTACTCGGAGGAAACCTGCCCTAGCGCCACTTTGTCCACCACAAATCCCACTTGACCAGACCCGGGATCGAACCCGGGCCGCCGCGGTGGGATGCCAGCTGGTAACCGCTTGAGCTATGGCGCGGCCCTTCATGCATACTTACTCTGGCTTTATTCCTTTCTGTAATCCTGGGGTAATTTTGTTAATTTATGTGCCTTGTAATTTCCTAATTGAAAAGAAAGAAAAATACCATAAAAACCGTTCAGTTCTCATTAAGCATTTGATTATAAAATATGGCCATATAAATTTGAAAGTAACTACAGATCTTTGAATGAATTGTATTTTTATTTTAAGAAAGTGAAATAAATAATCTCGTCCTTAAAGCGCCTACAACATCGTTGTCATTTGCATGTTTTGTTATGCTTCGCAATCATAAATTCTTCCTTATGCCGAATTCATTTTGCTTTGTTTTTTATTATGCCGTCTTTTGTCTTTTTAATACTCATGAAACGGGGAAATCGCTTTTCCGCTACGTTTGAGCAGCTCCTCAGAAGAATAATAACATGCGATTGTTTCACAAGGATAAGCAGCATGACTTCTCTTCCTGTAATGGTTTCCATGGACAGCAGTGGCTTATAAAGTCCCTCTTGTTAATTGTGAGGCCATTAACAGCGAACCGAGTAATGTAAGGGGGGGGGGATTCATGTAGAGAATATATCTCGGATCGTAATTAATTAAAATCTCCAGTACACTTCATTAAATCAACATTAGGCAATTCAATTAAATAAGCTTTGCTGCTAGTCTCTGAACCGCTGTTCTGGGTAACAAGTAATTAGAAACGCACTCTCGTTGAAATTTGTGTGTACTGTAACACATTTGTTCTTATTTAAATTCATAATTATGAGAACGTAATGAATTTAAGTATTAATAATAGTATCTTCACGCTGAATTTTAAGCTGTTATCCATGGAAACTGCTGTTGTTACTAACGTCTAAGTGAATAAAACAGTTGAAACGCTTAGTCGTGTATGAGATTTGAGGTTCTTGTACTGACGCGTATGGAAACTACGGTCTTCCGTGATGTTACACCGTGCATTTTGGCAACTATTTTAAAGACCTTGCTGCCTCCGTCTTCAGGGTATATAATTTACGTATTTTATCCTGAAAGAGGAGGCAGCAGGGTCTTCTGAATCCTTTCATCATTGGTTTTGTCATATACCTAACTGTGAAATGACACAATATTTTTAATCTTCCTTTCGGTTTTTAAGACTCCTAGTGAGCCTGTGGTGCTTTTTCTTTTAGGATCGTAGAATAAAGTCTCATGGGTACGATTCTTTGATATTGATTTTAGCGTTGCTATTGGAGTATACGCGTATATGAGAACAAATTTTGAAAGAAAATTTTAACGCACACAGTTCCTTGGAGGTCCGTCCCTGAGCTAGATGTGTTTCAGCTAATAATACACGAGTAATTTTTAGGGACCTGACATTTTGAAAAACACGATCTTCTGGCATATAACGTCGTGTAGTCCGCCAGAAGTCAACCGGCTTTGGTCGATTTTCAAGGGACTATACGTCGTTATATCTCAGAAGATGCTACTCCTCATGGCCACCGCTGTGAGAACCTCAAATCTTATACTTGACATTTTAATCAAGGGTTTTATTTTGATCACTAACACCTTTCACTTTTTTAATGAGCCACTTGTTACTTCCTGACTTTTCTCGGGTCCGGAAGTTTCCCTTTCCATATTGTAGCATATAGATCCGTTGCTAGGTAACGTAAATAACGCCCTTTGCTAGTCAACAGATTCCTAATATGCACCCATGGACTAACTGGGAAACGATGTTCTCTACGCGGTCCATGCGACAGCTGCGTGACGCAATAATGGAAATTCTGTCGGAAGCGGTTCGTGCCGAGGTTTTATAAGCAGGACAAGTCTAGAATTTAGTTAGTTGTGAGTCATTCACCAACCAGTAATGACGTAAACACGGAAGTTGAGGAAGCTACGGTTTTGGAAGCCGTTACCAGGCGACAACTGGTGAAGATACAGCAGACTGAGAAGATTTCATATGTGCTCTAGTGAACTGCTGTGCGTGTGAATTAGTGATGTAGCTATAGTTGCCTGTATTTACGATATACAAATGTTCAATAAATCCAATTAACAATCCAAATCCCGTCTATAGCCACACGCTTACACGTCACAATATTTTAATGTCTTTTCGTAGTACTGGCACTTCTTACTATATTTTGCTCTCTTAGTTGTATTATTACACCGACCGAACGATGGCCGCTTGTCTGAGAAGTTTAGTGCCAACCTTTGCGGATAGAGGGTGTCGCGTGGTCAGCACAACGAATCCCCAAGGCAATTAATTTCGGTTTTCTAGACCGGAGCCACTATTTCCCTGAAATAGCACCTCAATTATCATCACGAGACTAAGTGGACCCCGTTCCAAACCCACTATCTATCAGAAAAACTGGTAGCCCCGGGATACGAACCAGCACCTCTGAATCTGTAGCCAGGAACCCTGGCCACTAGAACACAGAGGCGTCGGTATAGTTCACTTGTGGACTAAAATCACGGCATTGTGTTATTATATTGTTATATACTTCTGTGCTTGCCAGTAATTAGTTTATTCGTTCTTTCCAAGCATTTACATGTATTATCTGAATTATTATTGTCAGTAGGCGATCTCCTGTTCACGTTTCTGGTACCATTTTTGTCTCTTTAACTTTCTAAATCTGGTATTTCACAAAGATTCACTTCATGACTCGACTTCGTTATCATTTTCATCAGCTCATTCCTCATAATTCGAACCACCTTTTGTTTGCTAATGATTTTACGTGTCATATTCTTAAAACGTGGAAGGCTACTGCAGTCAAATATTATTGTGCGAAGCATATGTGTTCGGGAAACTATATGAAAGACACTGTAGACCAAAATAAATGTAAATTGATATAATTACGAGTACAAGGTACGTAATGATATATGTCAGATACTTCGGAGCTGCGTTCCACTGCAACGTTCTTTTCATCCTCATAACGGCTATAATTTTCTCAGGATTTAAAGACGTTGGATCCCATCCAATAATTTATATTTTCCATTTCTGATCTGAGGGCACTCCTGTGAGGTCCAAACTTAAACATGTGCCTGTAACATGGAACCCCATTGCATTAGCCAATCCATCTAAGTCGAAAATATTGAAATAAATTTTATGGCCTCACACTTTAGTGTATTTCTTTTATGGCGTTTGTGTGAAAGTATATACTAAAGCACATTGAGTTATATAGGCAGCCCTATTACCCGAGTGGGTCTCTCTCATTCATCCTATTCCAGCCAACGGTATTTTCATAATCAACTTTTTAAAATCGAAACTATTCGCTCACCTGTCTGTTCTGGATACTTTTGGCCTATTGGTTTATTTTAGGGTAAAGAGTGTCTACTTTTCAGTTTATGTCTGCCCTTAACCCGCGTATCGTATCTACAGGAAATTTGCCTCTTGCCTTTCTTTTTCTGGCATTTTTTTCTCAATAATGATTAATTATTTAGTATCTTGTCTTATCCTATGACTAAAATCTGTATCTTCTATTTTGTAATTTTCAGAACTTCTCTCGTGTTGTCCATATTTCTTAGGCATTGTGCTCTACATATGTTACCTGTATCTCTTCTTATTTTGCCCCATCTTGTGTGTGCCTGTATTTAATTTACTTTCTTGCTTTTGTGAAGTAACATTAATGACTGTTAATTCTGATGCGACAGATCCAGAACATATGTACAATTATAGTCTTTTCTTGATAAATTACATTTCATGTCAGACGAAGGCCAGTCTCGCCATAATTTCTAAATTCTTTCCTACCGACAGCAAATATTATTGGCCCAAATTCTGACACTGCCTTGTAACTTATACGTTCAGGAATGTCATGTAGTTATTGAAGTTTCAGCGTTTGAAATTAAATTATTGTTACTTAGAAAGTTATACGAGTAGAAAGAGTTTCATTACGTATTATTTGATATTAGTAGCATAAATTGTATATTTTTTATATTTATGTTTTTAATGACGCTGCCAGTTTCCCAGACATTATAACATCTATCTATTCCCGGTATTTGCCTGCAGCGATTGAGGAATACCACAAAAATCCTCAATCGAAATATCCGGGATCGTGGTTAAGATTCGAACCTCACATCTCTCGGATACTAGTAAGAAGCGTCAGGGCTTAAGCCAGTTTGCTCCATTTGTATGTTGCAGAGAGAAAAATTACTGATTTCGAATTACATCGTTTAATTCTTTGTTGTATGCTATTGTGTCATACACGTAAAAGTCGTTATGAATGTGGTTCGGTCAGTTACATTCTTTTATTCCAACGATGTCGCTAAACTAAACTGATATTCTACTAGACAGCTTACCACTTTTCTTTAGTACTTTTGCCAGTAAAAATATTCATAACGTTCACTTCATACGTTAAATTATAAATCTTCATATTTCCTTCATAAAAGCATTTACAAAATGTAATATAAACTTCTCGTGAGTTGCTGAAGTCCCCGTAGGCATATTATCTAATATGTCTACCTTATAAATAGGACGAAGCCTCGACATTTTCTTAATTTTCCCCAGCGCTGTTCCCGTCTCCAAGGTTCTGAGACTGTTTCACGATAAGATCTTTTCTCCCACTTCTGTTCTGTGTATTGTCACAAGCAAGCAACAGCAGATCTAGTCAACACGCTCGAAATTGACACTCACAGATCCTCACGTCACGTTTAGGAATGACGAGCGAACAGCAAGTGTAGCTGGGGATCAGCAGACGGGGAGGCATTCTCGGGGGGCTGTCACCTCAGCCAGCGAGAGGAGTATGCTGAGGAGACAAAGGCAGGCAGGTGACAGATATGTTGGTTGGAAATAAAATGTAGGACTTGTAGAAAGCGTAAACTAAATGGAGTAGATACATTCTTCAGAAGCTAATAATCGCTTATCTGGTCAAGTACGAAACAGAGTTCACAAAATCAGTCCATCACTGGATCCTGTCAAAGAGAAAATTCCCTGTCCATCTTGAGAATCGAAGTCATGTCATTCAATTATATCCAGTCACTTTACCGACTGAGCCACCGTAGAAAATCAGAATACTGGCTCTGCAATGAGCATCAGTTATGGAAAGAAGCGATGCAAGGATAACCTAAGATCCACATGAAAATATTCTTTTATTTGCGGGACATTGGACCGCACGTACTGAGGAATGATTATTGCGTCAAAATATACAGAGTGTCCCAGGAGTTTGGTGCCATACTTCAGGAGCGTACTGAGGGTTCCCTACAGAACAACTCTGAAATAGGAACCCATGTCCGTAAACGTAAAATAGCAGCGCTATTTTATATCATTTTGTTTAAACTTGGTGCCTCAATGCCGAAGAGCATACACAGGCATATTACACCTTCCAAACTCTTAAGACTCACCTGCTAAAGTAGATGTTGGAATTGGCGCCCTCCATTTTCAATGCATGCGTTACATCAACAAAGGAAACTTTGGCGCACCCTTTCAAATATTCCAGGTGTCTCACGGATCACGTCACATGCAACAAGTATTCTGGCCAACAGCTCGAATTCATTATCCACAGGCGTGTCGTAGATCAGGCATTTCCACATGGCCTCAGACGAAATAGTCCAGAGGTGTCAAGTCTGGGGATCAGGATGGCCAAGGCACTGGGCCTCCTCTTCCTATCCAACGACCATGAAAAGCAGCGTCCAGGTAGTTTCGTGATACAATGCTGAAGTGTGCCGGCGCTCCGTCATGCTGTATCCAAATTTGCCTCTGCAANTTGCCCCATCTTGTGTGTGCCTGTATTTAATTTACTTTCTTGCTTTTGTGAAGTAACATTAATGACTGTTAATTCTGATGCGACAGATCCAGAACATATGTACAATTATAGTCTTTTCTTGATAAATTACATTTCATGTCAGACGAAGGCCAGTCTCGCCATAATTTCTAAATTCTTTCCTACCGACAGCAAATATTATTGGCCCAAATTCTGACACTGCCTTGTAACTTATACGTTCAGGAATGTCATGTAGTTATTGAAGTTTCAGCGTTTGAAATTAAATTATTGTTACTTAGAAAGTTATACGAGTAGAAAGAGTTTCATTACGTATTATTTGATATTAGTAGCATAAATTGTATATTTTTTATATTTATGTTTTTAATGACGCTGCCAGTTTCCCAGACATTATAACATCTATCTATTCCCGGTATTTGCCTGCAGCGATTGAGGAATACCACAAAAATCCTCAATCGAAATATCCGGGATCGTGGTTAAGATTCGAACCTCACATCTCTCGGATACTAGTAAGAAGCGTCAGGGCTTAAGCCAGTTTGCTCCATTTGTATGTTGCAGAGAGAAAAATTACTGATTTCGAATTACATCGTTTAATTCTTTGTTGTATGCTATTGTGTCATACACGTAAAAGTCGTTATGAATGTGGTTCGGTCAGTTACATTCTTTTATTCCAACGATGTCGCTAAACTAAACTGATATTCTACTAGACAGCTTACCACTTTTCTTTAGTACTTTTGCCAGTAAAAATATTCATAACGTTCACTTCATACGTTAAATTATAAATCTTCATATTTCCTTCATAAAAGCATTTACAAAATGTAATATAAACTTCTCGTGAGTTGCTGAAGTCCCCGTAGGCATATTATCTAATATGTCTACCTTATAAATAGGACGAAGCCTCGACATTTTCTTAATTTTCCCCAGCGCTGTTCCCGTCTCCAAGGTTCTGAGACTGTTTCACGATAAGATCTTTTCTCCCACTTCTGTTCTGTGTATTGTCACAAGCAAGCAACAGCAGATCTAGTCAACACGCTCGAAATTGACACTCACAGATCCTCACGTCACGTTTAGGAATGACGAGCGAACAGCAAGTGTAGCTGGGGATCAGCAGACGGGGAGGCATTCTCGGGGGGCTGTCACCTCAGCCAGCGAGAGGAGTATGCTGAGGAGACAAAGGCAGGCAGGTGACAGATATGTTGGTTGGAAATAAAATGTAGGACTTGTAGAAAGCGTAAACTAAATGGAGTAGATACATTCTTCAGAAGCTAATAATCGCTTATCTGGTCAAGTACGAAACAGAGTTCACAAAATCAGTCCATCACTGGATCCTGTCAAAGAGAAAATTCCCTGTCCATCTTGAGAATCGAAGTCATGTCATTCAATTATATCCAGTCACTTTACCGACTGAGCCACCGTAGAAAATCAGAATACTGGCTCTGCAATGAGCATCAGTTATGGAAAGAAGCGATGCAAGGATAACCTAAGATCCACATGAAAATATTCTTTTATTTGCGGGACATTGGACCGCACGTACTGAGGAATGATTATTGCGTCAAAATATACAGAGTGTCCCAGGAGTTTGGTGCCATACTTCAGGAGCGTACTGAGGGTTCCCTACAGAACAACTCTGAAATAGGAACCCATGTCCGTAAACGTAAAATAGCAGCGCTATTTTATATCATTTTGTTTAAACTTGGTGCCTCAATGCCGAAGAGCATACACAGGCATATTACACCTTCCAAACTCTTAAGACTCACCTGCTAAAGTAGATGTTGGAATTGGCGCCCTCCATTTTCAATGCATGCGTTACATCAACAAAGGAAACTTTGGCGCACCCTTTCAAATATTCCAGGTGTCTCACGGATCACGTCACATGCAACAAGTATTCTGGCCAACAGCTCGAATTCATTATCCACAGGCGTGTCGTAGATCAGGCATTTCCACATGGCCTCAGACGAAATAGTCCAGAGGTGTCAAGTCTGGGGATCAGGATGGCCAAGGCACTGGGCCTCCTCTTCCTATCCAACGACCATGAAAAGCAGCGTCCAGGTAGTTTCGTGATACAATGCTGAAGTGTGCCGGCGCTCCGTCATGCTGTATCCAAATTTGCCTCTGCAAAATCAGTGGCACGTCTTCTAGCAAAGTCGGAAGGATACGTTCCAGGAACACCTTGTAAAAGGGCCCATTGAGTCGCGGTGGTAGGAGGAAAGGCCCAATCAAGTGATCATCAATGATGCCCTCCCAGACCTTGACAGAAAATTGCGCCTGGTGGTAAGCAACTACAGTAATGTTGGGGTTTTCGTCAGCCAAAACGTGGCTGTTTCGACAGTTGAACCAGCCATCCCTTGTAAACTGCGCTTCGTCTGTGAAGAACACGTGATTCAGGAAGTTGAGCTGATGTAAACACTGGTTCGACAAAATTGAACTCGTGGTACGAAGTCAGCTGGACCTACGTCGTGTACTCGCTTTGGATGATACGGATAAAGCTGTTGGCCATGCAGGATCCTCCAAACACTTGATTTTGATGTCCCCACAATCTTGGCAATGGCACGAGTGCTGGTGGATGGCTGTTCCTCTATGCAATGCAGTTCGACATTGAGGCGCCAAGTTTAATCGAAATGATTTTAAATGCCGCTATTTTACGTTTATGGGTTCCTATTTGAAAGTCATTCTATAGAGAACCCTCAGTACTCTCCTCAAGCATGGCACCAAACTCCTGGGACATCTTGTATATTACTGTCTGATTCTTTTCATATAGCCGCTGATGTTAATCGTAAAGTTAATGTTATCGGTCCAGCTGTTTAGAGCTAAGAGTTTGTTACTGATAGGGTGCCCGATGCAGTATTAAGTGGATGGCGATAGGTCATAGACTTCAGTATTGAATTTCTTGAACAGCTGAATAACAGTTAACTACTCGCAGAAAACTCTACATCGCGGAGCAACTTCGGGTGTAATTACTTTGAAGAATGAAAGTACTGATAAAAGACGTCCGCTGTAGAACTGATATTATAAATCATACACAGGGAGGTGAACAAAATAATGGGAACGCTAAGAAATTGAGGAATATAATTTATGTTGGCTACACTGAAAGAACTTCAGTTGGTAACACATGATGTTTTTCTGTTTTTGTTTACAATATGTAGTGCTCGTGTCAGTACCCTAGTGATTGTGTTCAGTGACAGTCCGCATGAAAGAATCGAAAAAATTTGAGATTAATCCGATTTTGAAAGAGGACAGATCGTTGGTGCGCGTTTTGCTGGAGCATTTGTAATAAAAATTGCCACATTATGAGGTGTATCGAGAGCGACAGTGTCAAGGGTAATGTCGGCGTATACGAATCATGGTGAGACAACATCGGTAAAGAGGAACAGTGGGCGAAAATCAACATTGGCAGAAAGAGATCGTCGTAAATTGAGAAAGATTGTTTCCAAAAAGCACACAATTACTGCAGCACAGGTGACAGCAGAATTGAATATTCATCTTGAAACCTTGTTTTCATGAAAACTGTCCGACGTGAGCTTCACAAATCCAACATCCATGGTAGGGCTGATCACTGACAGTAATGCTCAGATGCGTGAACGTTGGTGTCACGGCCGTAACACCTGGACATCAGTCAATTGAAAACGCTTGCGTGATGTGGCAAGATGAGCCGTCCATCACGCTGTTCCCTGCATCAGGAAGAGTTTACGTTTGCGGAATATGGAAGGAAGCCTACAATCCGGAATTCCTGATTGGGTTCCAACAATGAGGCACGGGGAAGGTTCTGTGTTGGTTTGAGAAGCAATATTGTGGTACAGTATTCTGTTGGTCCCATTTTTACCATTCTTGGCTGAATTTTTGCAAGGGAGTACTTGGACAGGTTGGGTAATCAGGTGCATCCCATGATTTTCAAACAATGATGCAGTTTTATAAGACTACAATGCCCCCATTCACACAGATGGAACTGCTCAGTCATGGTTTGAAGAGCATGAAGGTAAACTTCAGCGTCTTCGCGGCCCAGCACAATCACCAGATTTGAACATCACTGAAACATTCTGGTCAGTTTTGGAGACTAAATTGAGGAACAGGTTCCCACTTCCAACATCTCTAAAGGAACTTTAAGATGTTCTTCAATAAGAATGGTATACAGTTCCGCTGCAGTCTGTTCAAACATGTACGTACCCATTCCAAGAAAGACTGCGGCTCTATCGAAGGTCGAAGTTGGTCCAGCACCATATTACTAAAGAAGTGTATACAGTGTCTGTAGTGTTTCCATTATTTTGTCTAACCCCTGCACACTATTGTTAACTCAATGTATTTATTATTTTTATAAACTTTCAGCTTATAGACCAATACATCTGAAAACATGGATATAAATTATGAATCCACATTGTGGTCTTATAAGTTATGATACCGTCTACCCTTTAGGTTATTGGTACCTGCCTATCGGACTAAATTGTATATTAGCCCAGAAAATTGAAAAAGAAATTCCGACATCTTTTAAAATTTCAGATTCGATAAACTAAGAAACTTTGAGCACATTCGTATTTTCCTCCAAGAAAACCGTTTCATACATTTTTCTATTGAAACACATACATACTCGTACGAGTATACACACATTTCGCATCTCATAAGCTGTAATGGAATGTAAAAGAGAATCAGTTTTGCCCATGGCTCTTACATGGCTCGTTACATGACCTATATTACACAATGTGAAGGTCACATGCTGAATATTCCAACCTAAAGATTTCACGAAGCCTCTGTTTTATTACTCGAGGGAGAGGATTGATAAAAATGGCGTCGAGATTTCTGTCAGTGGTGTAATTTTATGCGGAGTCTCGTGAGGATTGGCGTAGGTCTATAGGTTCGAAATGTAATAGGTGTCACATAGACACAGACTCGAAAATTCCAAAGGATACGTATCCTTATCCAGTGGAGTCTGCAGCAAGAATCCGGCTACAGTAATAAAACACGGACTTACTAACTTCTCAGAATGTTGTGACAGATGGGTGTAATGTGTCTGACAAAGTACTATTTTATTCTCCTAACCATCGGAGGAGCAATTCTCTCCTTGAATAAAAAAAACTTTTGCCTTAGAGGACTGATCCGAAGTATTCTACTATCACAAAATTCACTTCCTTGAAAATTTACGATATGGAATCTAACAACGCACTCTTTTTAATACTCGATTTTTAAAATAGTTTAAATTTAAAGCTCTGACAGTAATATATTCGTGTTTGACTTTTTAACTAAACTAACTTTCGTCCTATAGTTCAACGCCGCTAAAACCGGAATTGGACACGATCCTGAGCTAGTCCCATTTACCTCTCAGCCTCGTTAGCTACTTTCCCAAGATCACTTTAATATTATTAAGGAGCTTACAGTTGAAGCTATGAACTGAAACATCGGCCCAATAAAATAACTCATATAGGAAGGTGGGGGCACGCGGTAGCATGTTTGGTTGAGGCACTATGCTACAAACCGGAAGGGCGCGAGTATAATTCTCGATGAGGTCATTGGATTTTTTTCAATTGACCTAATCCTTCCGGCCGCACTATGGCCCTAGGGTGGGCTCAGCCTCTAACAGAAATTAGTATCAGGAATATTCTTGGAATATTCTTGGGGGTAAAGGGCGGCCGGCGCGTAGGGCTGACAACCTTACCACCATCTATGAGCAGATTGTCTAGAAAATGTGGGAACCTCAACATCTCACAACCCTGTGGGCCTCCACGGCCTGTTACAGGGATACCTTTACTTTACGTACTAATACAGGACAGTAAAATTTAAATGTTGCGATTAAAATATTCTCACCATATCAAAACCGTACAAGTGACGCACAGCATAGACTCTTTATAACCTATAATTTTTCTTTATGGGACCCATAAACTTGGGGGATGTTTAACAAAATACAAGAAAGATAATTTCTGACACTAAGCAGTATCTCTCCAGATAATAAAATCATTATGGTGAAGCATGGAATTACGGTAATGCAGTGTGTACGCAATTCGCAGCGGCCGTTCTGCAGACGCACTGTGTCTGGCAACAGTAACCTCTGTGTCGCCAGCTGTCGTCATTTTTATACAAAGTTTCTTGGAACCCATGCTTCGTATTCTTCCAGTGCTGAGTTTTATGAGTGGCTTATGAGTGCTAGAGTCATGAATACATACGTATCTTTGCATCAATACTTCTTATCTGCAAGATGACGGATTTCAATGTTGGGTTCATAATACACGTATTTTCCGTCTATTATATAGGAAAACAGACGAGAAATGACCATATATTTTACAAAGTGAGGTGGAAAAAGCTATCAAGGAAATGAGGAAGGGAAAGGCTACAGGAGATGATGATGTACCTGGAGATGTGCTCAAGTTACTGGGAGAAGGTGGTGTGAAAACACTGAAAAAACTAATGAACACCATATATGAAATTGGAGAGTGGTCCAAGGACTGTACAGAAGTTACAATGATTGCCTTAAAGAAAAAGACAAAAGCTACAAAATGCAGCGACCATCGCACAATAAGCATTATTGTACATACAGCAAAGATAATAGCAAAGATACTTAAAAGAAGAATTGAAAGGAAAATAGAGGATATACTTGGAGAAGATCAGTTTGGATTTAGAAGAGGAAAAGGAACCAGATGCAAATGGAATGATGAGAATTATAGCGGAACGAACTTTGGAGATAGATGAAGAACTGTGTGTTTGCTTCATAGACTGGCAGAAGGCATTTGACCGGGTAAACTGGACCAAATTAATGCAGATCCTGAAAGAAACAGGTATCGATTGGCATGAAAGAAGATTGATTAGCAAATTGTACATGGATCAGAAAGTTAGAGTACGACTGGACAGGGGGGAGACAGGAAGTGTGCAGATTGGAAGAGGAGTTCGACAAGGATGCTGTTTATCACCAATTCTGTTCAACTTGTACAGCGAATGCCTTACCAAGGAAGCTCTGGATGGGCTCGGTGACTTCAAAGTAGGAGGGCAAATTATTCAAACTGTGAAATATGCAGATGACCTTGTGTTAATGGCTAAGGAAGAAACTGTGCTACAGGGCATGATTGATAGACTAATTGAAATTGGAAGGTGCTATGGCATGGAAATGAATGTGGAGAAAACAAAAGTAATGAAAATTTCGAGACAACCAACCCCAGTCACAATAAAGATAGACCAAAAACAACTGGAGAATGTGAAATGTTTTAAATATTTGGGTAGCTTGTTAACAGATGATGGAAGGTGTACTTGTGAAATTAAATCCAGGATTGCCATGGCAAAAGCTGCATTTAGCAAGAAGAAGAATCTTTTTACCAGCAAATTGGACTTAAATTTGAGGAAGAAACTAGTGAAATGCTACATTTGGAGCATAGCTCTGTATGGGGCTGAAACATGAACACTTAGGGCAGTAGATCAGAAACATCTGGAAAGTTTTGAAATGTGGTGTTGGAGAAGGATGGAGAAGATCAGTTGGACCGATTATGTGAGAAATGAAGAAGTGTTGATTAGAGTCAGTGAGCAGAGGAATATCCTACACGAAATAAGAAAACGGAAGGCTAATTGGATTGGTCATGTTTTACGCAGAAACTGCCTTCTAAAAGAAGTCATCGAAGGAAAGATAGAGGGGCGGATAGAAGTGACAAGAAGACGAGGAAGAAGACGTAAGAAGATGCTAGATGACCTTGGGGACAGAAGAGGATACTGTCATTTGAAGGAGAAAGCTGTAGATCGTATTAAGTGGAGGAATTGTTTTGGAAGAGACTGTGGACCTGTCGTCTGACAGATTACTGATGATGACAATATAGGAAACTACGTGGTCACGTATTTAAACGATAATGCCGTCGGTAATTTAATTTTGTTGACAAAATAGCGATAGTTAGTGTGATTCATCTACTCAGGTTATAAGTCTAAAGGCGCGTCCACATTACTCGTGCTCATGCTCGTCGGGAGTCTCGTCTGGCTTTTACTTGTGCCCTTAAATCGTCGTCCACACTACTTCAGTTGCTCGCCAGGCTTCGGCGCGTGAGGATCCGTGTATTTACTCGTAGTGTGTATAGGCTGTAGTCGTGTTTTAATTTATTGGCTATAGTTATTAAATTAAAAATTAAAAATTTGCTTGTCTCGTGACCTGTTATATCGTCCACATTACTCGCGAGTCACACGCGCACGAGCACGAGTAATGTGGACGCGCCTTAATGAGTTGTGACACGCTATAGCAACTATATTGAATCGTAAACAGAAAGTCCCACTTTACTCTACTCCAAATATAATTAGAGTGATAAGAGAAGGAGAATGAGATGGGCAGGGCGTGTAGCACAAATGGGGAGAAAAGGAATGAATATAGGAAGGAAAGAGACAATTGGAAAGACCAAGGCGTAGGTACGTGAACAATATTAAAATGGATCTTAGAGAGATAGAATGGGATGGTATGGATTGGAATGATCTGGCTCATGTTAGGGACCCATGGAGGGCTCTTGTGAACACGGTAATAAACCTTCGGGTTCTCAAGAAGGGCTCAGCTCCATGAATGAGTGAGTGAAACAGAAAGTGCGTTGAGTACATCTTATTTCAGAAATATGTCCCTTATAAGATTTATATCAGCGGCATTACACGTTTCATTAGTATTATATGAAGAAATAATATTTAACTGCCCGCCATAAGATTTTCAGTAGCACTAAATCTACAGTAATCCCAGCTATATATATATATATATATATATAGAGAGAGAGAGAGAGAGAGAGATAGCGCGAGAGAGAGAGGATCATAAAGGTGTATTTGGAAATTGTGACTAGACCAAAGCGTCCACCTTTCTACTCTTGTTATAAAAGAGAATTCTATCGCAGAACTGCTGATAGGAAAATGGCACCTGTAACAACTACGATTGAACTGGAAGCCTTTGAAGCCTATTGTTTATGAGCAAGCAAACATCTTAACTAAACACAGCTCTTGGGGCGTTTCAGGTGTAATGATTCAATTGGGTAGAACCGTTTTAGAACAGGACAGGAAGAACTTTTCACCAATATAAATATACACAGCATGGACGAAATTTACATAAGCATTAAACGCTTCGTTAATTTAGTCCCGGGACTTCGTTCCTGAAAATAATGATCTGTTTTTCATTTTTACGATTGTACCAACATACCTTAATATGACATATTATAGGTATAGTTCCTAATTAAACTTCAATTATGTAAAATATCTCTTTTAAAATCTTTATCTTTTATTGAATTTTATCTTCTATATTATTATATTATGGTATATTGTTGAAAATCCAACACTGAGCTGAATTATATAGTATGCAATTCAATAACTTAAAAACAGGTTAATTGTGTATTTGCTTGATGACGGTTTTCTAGAAAACCAAAACATGTATCAAAATACTGTTAAATTAAATTTTCATCTCGCGGAGAGTGAAAAAGTAATAAATATTAGAATTTTTATCATCTATTGTACATACATGTCCTGCACTAGCACTGTTCTTCTTTCTCATAAATTTTACTTAAGGCACGCAAGAATTTTTTATTTGACTGTCGGTTGTCTTACAAGAACTCCGTTTCAAATGGCTATTCGTACGTTTTATAGTCGTGATTTATCGCTTACCCATATCCAGTTGGCGAGGGGCCGTTCGGATGTCGAGTCTCTGGCTAAGACGGCCTTCGGTGAACACTCCTTGCTCAAGAATACGCTCTCCCGAAATCACACCTTGTCTGGTTGCATGGCCTTCAGAGAAAACGCACTGCTGATCAGCAAGACTTCCAGTTAGATCATTCTGCCCCACACGCCGTGTAACATTGACAGTTGAGGACGTATTTTGCTTGTCGCGAGCTCCTGAAATGTTGTCTTCAACACTGCTTTGATCGTGCCTGCATCCCGCAACCGTCACTTCGTCAAACGGTTTGTTAACACACGTTTCGGAAAGTGCAGTCTGCTGAGTATTATAATCTTCTGAAAATACATTTTCATCCTGTAAGTTGGCGACACTGTCTTCTGGAAACACACCTTGATGTTTGTAATTACGGCCTCCTGGAAACAAGTCGAGGTTGGTGTCCTGTTCTGTTCGGAATGTTTCTTGGGAGGAACTACCTCCTGTGAGCAATTCATGAAGATTTTGCTGAGTGACACTACTCCCGAACAGTTCTTGAGCAAGATTCTGAGTGGCATGATCCCTTGAGGATAATACTCTCTGACGCTGAATGACGTCAAGTTGCTGAATTCTAGAGAACAAACTTTTCTGGAAAACAGACACGTCTTGGTCCTCTGAAAATTTTTCTTGCTCCTCGCAACCGACTGAGAAGAAGTCTTGCTTGTCGTCATGCAGGCGGTCTCCTGGGAACATGTCCTGACGTCGGACATCACAAGCACAAGGTGCCCCACAAATATAGTACCACTCACCTGCAAGAAACTTTCTGTTCTCCTTGAAGTGTATTTTCTAACCGAGTTGCTAGACTCAATTAATTTTCTAGATGACAATTTTAAACACATCAAAGATAATAAGAATATTATTTTCTCTCATTTTTATTTGTATTCTCTATGCAATCGAAATACTCGAATAGAATTTACACAGTTCCGTCCATCTGCTAGAAAGCTTCGAGGAAAATTCCCGCTGTATCTTCTTTGTTAGAAGTAGTACAGTTACGAGGAATGTTTTGCAATCACAATGAAACAAATGACTACTTTCGGAAGTATTGCGCTGAGACGTACAATAAATGAGTGCCCTTATTCCCTGACAAATTGCACGCCATTTGTCAGTCGGGTTGTTCTCCTTCTGCTCCCACACACATTCTCCATATAAAAGTATCTCCTAGAAATACAGATACATCAATCAACAACTGACAGTTCAATTCACCTCCTTCAAACACATCGACGTTATTCTATTCAGTGATTTCTGCCTTATCCTTTATGAATTATTTCTAAATATACACCCAGGGAGTTGGACATGCTGTATTCGTTACGTTAATATAAGTAACGATCATCTTTGAAATTTAAGCGTTCACTTCTTTCCAAGAAAAATTTTAGTTACTGTCTTAATAATTGACTTGAATAAATATAGCAAAATATTTCCTCTTTGTCTCTGCGGTAATTTTGATATAGATTTATTAAACAACGGGTCTAAATGGAAGCATCCTTGAATTTAAATTACACCTTTCATAAAAACACTACCACGTTTACACTTCTTACAGAACGAAATATATTATGCCAAGGTGAAGAAATAGCGTAGAAAATTTCACTCTTATGCGTCGCGTCGTGGCGCCTGGCGTCTCCACCGGGCGAGAACTGACCACCATGCGTTCACCGTCTACCGCCGTCGACTGTGTTCCCTCTAGCAAGCAAGAACGCATGCGCGAAAGAGCCACGAGGTACGGAAAGAAGACGAACCCTTCGAATGCGGGCGGGCGGGCTGTTTCCCAGCTTGACAATTGTGTTCTCTCTGTGTACGTATTTACGTATTTCCTTCATGTGAACTTCCTCCAGCGTCAAGATGACTGACATTTTCTCTCGTCTTGATATTCATTTTCTCGCGAAACTCAGTTTAGAGTATAAATTAGAGTTGTCTTGTGCCTAGATACGCCATGGATGCTTATAGGCTTCGGTCGTTTTATCCCAGTAAAAAATCCCCCTGTATCACTAGACAGGGGGAGGGGTACGAAGCCAACTGTTACCGCCCCTGCTGGAAATTCAACCTGGTCGCTTTTAGGGCGGCCGCACACCAACTGAGTCAAGACAAGCATCATGACATGAGACAAAAGACGCAGTCTTGTTTCATTCGTGACTGGTCAGCATCATGACACAGACCGGTGTGCGTCGGTCTTCATAATCTCATTCGTCTCAACTGTGCTCCTTACTTTGCGTCATGTCGCAGACATCGTGTCTTGACTGTTATATGTCTTGACGCATGCCGGTGTGCGGCCTACCTTATAGAACTAAGCTGTACACTTTATTGACTGAGCTTTCCCGGCTCATACGAGGTATGACGGCTTTAGAAGAGAATACATTTTTCCGACTATCTGTGTAGTTCACGTCCTATCATATGGCAACTAATGTATGATTCATATCAGTGAGATTATGGCGTCATCTTTTTATTCATTCTATTCATTTGTGTAACCATCCCTTCTGATATTGTAGCGACTTTTGGGGTAATTGTTTTACTCGGTAACGACTGAATCATCGACCCTTAGCGACATTTAATAAAAGTGAGTAGAATTTGATTGACTCGTGTAAGTTGAATGAGCAAATGAAGCAGGGTGAGATGGAAGGGACATGTATAACGTATAAGTACGTGAAATATGCCTAAACAATTTAAGTCAAAATACTGATCGAAGAAATATTTGGAAGATCTAGACGTACATAAGAGGATATTATTAAAATGGAATATTAGTGAGAGGAAGTATGAGATTGTGGACTGCATTCAGTTGGCTTTAATTCAGTCAGTGATAAGCGCTTGGGGATGCAGTAATTAAGATTTGAATTAAAGAAAAACGAAGATATTGTTTACCGTTTGAACGACTATAGATTTCTCCGGAAGAATTCTTCTCCTACACAGTTGGCAAATTATTTACCAGAAGAACGGGAGCCGCGACAGCTCAGTCGGTATAGGGACGGGCTATAGGCTGGACGTTCGAGGTCTCAGTGTCTGATTCCCGGAAGGGATAACATATTTTCACTTTTCCACTGCACCCAGACAGGCTCTGGAAATCACCCAGCTTCCCAGTCAATGGGTGCAGCGGGCTCTTTCTAAGGCGGTGAAGTGGCTGGGGCGTGAAACTGACCACTCAACTCAATCCAGTGTCGATGGTAAGAATGCTGGAGCTATATCTCCAATTCTCCATACGTTTTCATGGTATGGGCTTCATTTATTAAGCACAGGGACAACTTTATCTTAGCAGAACTAGAACATCTAATTGAAATTCAATTGGCAATATTTTCGTTCTTATCTTCGTTATCATTTAATACAGAAAATTAAGTTGCATCTTTTTCTTCGGTTGGTAGTAAGTAAGTAAGTAGGGTCGCGCCATAGCTCAAGTGGTTAGTCGCTGGCTTCCCACTGCGGCATCCCAGGTTCGATCCCGGGTCTGGTCAAGTGGGATTTTTGGTGGACAAAGTGGGGCTGGGGCAGGTTTTCTCCGAGTACTTCGGTTTCCCCTGCCAATCTTCATTTCACCAATTGCTCCACAATCACCCTCACCTATCATCTGGTGCTGGTACAGTAGGCCAGAAGTGACCGCAGTAGAAGGAATTTAGTCCCACCTCACTAGCAATAAAAAAAAGTAAGTAAAGCTATCCCTGTAACAAGTTTTGGAGGCCCATAGTGTTGTGAGATGTTGAGGTTCCCGCCTTTTCTAGACAATCGGCTCATAGATGGCGGTAAGGTTGTCAGCCTAGCGCGCCGGCCTCTTTACTCCCAAGAATATTCCTGGTACTTATTTTTGTTAGAGACTGAGTCGACCCCAGGGCCATGGTGCGGCTGGAAGGATTAGGTCAATTGAAAAAATTCACCTCATCGGGATTCGATTCCGCGACATTCCGACATGTAGTTCTTTGATTGATACTTTTCAGAACTAGATGTTCCACTGATGTAAGTACGTGACAGTTACTGAGAACAAAATAACTTAGTGAGTAGTACGCGTACAATCTTACATAGCGACGTCTGTTACACGGATTTACAGGTGAGATGAAGGTCCTTTATTTGTAAATTTCGGAGATCAGTAGTTGCATTTCCTAAAAATATGAAATTATGCATTTTGTAGGATTTTAGGTTTTCTCAACGGTGGTTATGAAGAATTCTGTCTTCTGGGGTATAATGATGTATAGTCTGCCGAAAGTTAACTGATATTTCGGAGGAATATGTCGCCTCCATTTTCAGGATCGAAGAATAGGCCAAGTAAGAAATCAGCGTGAAGCAGTTAACAAGAAGAGCAAACTCTGCCTGCTACCTGCTGAAGATGTAAGCGACATGTTCCTCCTGCACGTAGGTCATCTTTCAACGGACTACGTTTACGCTATGTCCCGGATGATAAGTCTCTTAATATTACGTTGTTCCCAAATCCTACACCGATCAATATACGGGTTCTAAAATGAAACGTTATCTGGAAGCAGTTATTGGCATAGGTTCATGGCAGAGTGCAAAGTTATGCTCCAATACCGTGCACATATTCTCTTGTTAAGTCTGTATATGTCATGACATCGTGTTCGTTTATTGAAGATTTTGTTACACTTCATAGACTTTTTCCTTCTATTTCGTTGGCCGTCATATTTGAATATGTTCCAATAAAAGTTTATTGACTCAGTTCCCTGACCAGTATTTTTCTTGTGTTTCTCTAAACATAGAGGGGGTCGGAAATCAGGTAAGTTAAAATAGTCTCTCATATTAGCTGTAATGTTAAAATTTAAAACTAAAAAGCAATTTATATAAAAGCAACGGAGCGTTTTTATTTGTGAATTGAATGTGGAGAATCTCATTTCGAGTAATTTTTATTAATAAAGAAATGTCTAACGTATTTTAACGCATTTTTAACTAACCACATAACAGACTTCCAGGCAACTCTGTGCGTAACATCGAAGCGAGTGCAAATGAATGTTATAGATCTATTTTTTGTGTTGGGTTTGTTTGTGCTGTAGAACGACTCACACTCTAAAAATCTGATATAATTCCATCCGAGCTACGTCGAAAGTAGTTATTACAAGTTATTTCTGCAAATACATGAAAACTGTGCTGCCACTTTGTGTACTCGGAAATACCAATACCAAATGCAATCAAAATTCTTTAAATTGTACGGAGGATGATGTCTGCAACAGGATAGGCAGGCACGTATTACCTGCCAATTATGCTTTCATTTTATGAACTTCGTGCACAGAATATGTAAATATTAGTAGAATTCAGCGGCATAACAAGATGGTATGATTATTAAATTATTGTCACATATTTGGGGTGTGACTATAGACGGGGTGTGGATTGAAGGAATTGGATTTATTGAACAGTTATATACACCACTCAGAACCACAAATAACTACAACACTATTGCTGATTTCCACACTACAGATCACTCCACGTTAAGTCTTCTCAGTCTGCTTCCACTGGTCGTTGTTTGGTAACAGCTCTCAATAATGGCTATTCCTCTGCAGTGTGTTCACTAGACGTTTCCTGGTAACCCATCTTAACACTGGAGATTCTTCAGCTTCCGTGGTTACGCCTTTGTCCGCTGCTTAACACTCCACACATGAGCTCACAGCTCCATCTTCTCGGCCTCCTTCGCAGAGCTCAATTCTAGACTAACTGCTCGCTTGGAACTCCGGAACTCGAAGACCGGTTCTCAACTGAACTCTTCTTTATAGCCGCTTTGCAAGGACCTAATATAAAACACCATTTCCAACAATACCCCTATTGTTGTATGAGTGTTTACCGATCCGTTGCTTAGAAGTGGTTTGCATAACTGCGTTGTTCTATTGTTGCGTGCGTTACCGAGCAACCGTCACTGTTTACAGAGTCACTGTTTAGCAACGATCTGTAAGCCACAATATTTATCTACATTTCTTAAACTAATTGAATTATATAAGGTAGTATGTAGGGGCAATTTATGAATACGAAAATGGAAAGCGAGCGTTCTTGTCTGATTGGAGTTCATGTCCATGAGAGCTACGAACAAGTTCAGTCAGAGGAACAGCTTCCGAGCGGAGTTCCGACCAGAAGAACTGCTGAATGTGAAGGCGCCCTTGACGTTCGGTGAATCTGTTTCACAAAGGCAGGAAAATTCGGGGATGTATATAAAATATATTCATACATGGGCGCGCCCCTCTGTCAATCTGTTTCGGTCTGCTCGTTTCCTTTTCGACTCAAAACAAACTTGCAGCCTTCTGGCTGTCTCCTCGAAGTTAATACAATACGTCAAGTTTGAAAGTTTGTATACAATTCGTGTGCAAGATTGGCACAGCTGGAAAGTGTGACAGATTGAACTTCCAGTTTCATTAAAGACCGGCTTAATTATTACGTTTAATGAAAGTAGACTGAATAGGCATAGCTTATATGAAGACAGCGCTTTATAATTTCAATAGTTTCATATAGAGGGCATTCAAGATCTCGAACTCAAGATGAAGAAATAAAATAACTTATTCATGTTCTTTGACGAAGGAAACTAATAACTTCGGTGAATTTAGAAATTATGAATAAATTCAAGAGATTTAAATATGTTTATTTTATTGTTCATCCCTACTTACTTACTTACTTACTCATGGAGCTGAGTTCCTCTGGAGGAGCCGCCAATTCTGCAGCTACTCAAGAATTTTCCGGCATTTTATGGAACCCGATGGTTCATTACCGTGTTCACAAGAGCCCTCCACTGTTCTCTATCCTGAGCCACATCAATCCAATCCACACCATCTCATCCTATCTCTCTAAGATCAATTTTAATATTGTCCACCCACTTATGCCTTTGTTTTCCGCGTGTTCTTTTTTCTTCTGGATTTCCCACCAATATCCTATATGCATTCCTCGTCACCCCCATTCGTGTTACATGCCCTCTCCACCTCATCTTCCTTGACTTGCTCCTTCTAATTACACTTGTTCTTCCCTAAGGTAATGTAAACAAACACAGCATGACAGTTCAGACGAGTAAAGAGGAATACATATTTTCTTTCTCAGCTGTTCCTTCGTCAGTCATATGTTTTGATGAATGAGAAACCATGCCTTACTGCCCTTTTCTTTCAATGCAACAAGCTTAGTTTCCAGAAAGAGCTCCCCCACACATGAGTTTATTATGCTGTATCCTATAAAGCAAGACATGGGCGTGTGTGTATGTTCGCGGCACAATTGTTGCTAACTCTCAGATAAATATATAAATACAGAATATAAGCCCCCTGAACTTGCTTTAACTGTGACATTGAGATCCTACTTGGGGGCGTTTAGCGTAGTGGGAATATTTTTTCTTCTCTGGAAATTTATAATTATATCTGTGAGTGCGATTATCATCTGTGATAATATGGGAGCCGGGATAGCTCAGTTGGTATAGCGACCGGCTGGAAGGCCGAGGTTCTTGGGCTCATTTCCTGATGAAAAGAAGGGATTTTTCTCTTCTCTACAGGACCAGTGGCTGCTTCTCCAGGGTTAAAGCGGCGGGGGCATGAAGCAGACCGCTCACTTCCATATATTGACGAGATCAAGAATAGTGGAGTTATACCTTCAATCCCCCATACGCTTTCAATGCGTGGATGCTTAATTATTTGAGAATGGAGAATACTTTATCGCACTGTGATAATATATTGAGTGCCATTCCTTCTGAGTCTCGAAATTCCTACTCAGCCTGATTCACAGGGTCCAGATGATATGCAGTTCAACATCAGCAGTCCAGCAGGCCGAGACTGCGGTCATGTGGCAAGGAAAAAAAGAAGCCATGCGTTTTGCCCGTAGATCGGTGCGCTGCTCATATATCCTATAAAAGTTGACAAATACAATTGCTTTGCGCGATATGGGCGCGTTCCTGCTTGCTTCACTCGCTCCATTCGGTCAGGCAGTTCGTGGAAATTTTGATATATGGAAGGGCTCTGCGTCATAGGGGAAATATGAAGCCATATACTAGCATTAAACGTGAGGGAAAATAACCCAGTCTGTCTTATTTATGTTTTATGTTGCTTTAAGTAACTCAGTGGGCCCATGGAACAGAAGTTTTCTTCGAAAATTTGCTCAGCTACTCAACAATTTATTCCATACTTATCGAACCCGAAGTATCATACTGATATATTGGGTTTTTGGACTTTATCCTTCGTCCTGGTTTTTAAGATAACTAAGAAAAACACGACGTTTCGGAAACTGGATCTGTTTCCGTCCTCACTGGACCCTGTTGGTTCAGTGATTGAGGCTAGCTCTTTCTAGCGGACCCAACAGAATAGGTGTTTTCCTTCACCTGAGGACGGAAGCAGGTCCAGTTTCCGAAACGTCGTGTTTTTATTAGTTATCTTAAAAACCAGGACGATGGATAAAGTCCAAAAACCCAATATACCAGTGTGTTATACACCATCGTCAGAATCCTATAGTAACTACCGAAGTATCATTATCGTGTTCTCATTTGCCATTAACACCCATCCCGAGCCAGATGAATGCAGTCGTACTCGCGCCCTCTTTCATTAAGGTACATTTTAATGTTATCATAATACCTAATCTACGTTCTTCAACTAATATATTGTATGCAATTTTCATCTGTTCCATCCCTGCTACATTTTTTCTCCTCTTGCTCCCAATTTAGAGGACAGGGCTGATTTCTCAGTTTCATAATCTTTTTTCACGGACGGTAGGACTCCTTGGACGAGTGATCAGCTCATTGCAAGGCCTCTATCTAAACCCAGGACAACACAAACACAGAATAAACGCATACACACACCAAACATGCATGCCTTGTGTGGGATTTGAACACACAATCCCGGCTTCTGAGCGACCGAAGACAGTACATGCCTTAGATTGCTCGGCTACCATGACTGAGATGCGTGCTACATACACTACCATATTATTCTCCTCGATTTTATCGCTTAATAAGATTCGATGCAGGGTACAATATATGAAGCTCGTTACACAATCATAATTTTAAAATATATTTTTAGGGAGTTTTGTGTTCTTCTAAACAAAATTATGCTCCGTTAATATTTCAGACTTGTATCATAGTACCATAGCTTTTTTCAATTTGTATGTCATTTTTTAAGTAAATATGACAAAACATCGAAGCCGAATTAATGTAGCTAATGAAATGCACCCATTTGTTACATGGTTAGCAGCCTTGTTAAGTGCCTCGACTCGGAAGTTAAGGAGAGAAAACTGAAGTGACATTTTCAGTTTTCCTTTCTTCCTGCCCATTCACAGGCGAACTTGTGAATAATTTGAATCATTGTCTGAATAGTTAAAGGGTTGTCTGTATCTAAGTTTCATGATGGCTCAATTACACCTTTTTCAGATCATCTATATCATTTAAATAATTAAATGTTCTTAATTATTATATATTTCCAGCAATAAACTGTAAAAGGTTTTGCAACATCTGGAGGATATATTGCGAAAGCGTACTGTAGTGTCTGTCAGTTAATGTGTTCCTCTCTTCTTGCAATTATGGGCGTCAGTGTGACTACTACAGAAAGAAATTCGCCCTCTTTTTGTGAAAAGCTATGTGAACATCATGCTATCGAGACAACCAAATTTGGAATTATTTTATCTCCCTCTCTTCGATAAAAACTTTCAGTCTGCAAACTTCTGAAGGTGGAAAAAATACCTGAGCCAATGAATACGTGGTTACAAGATTTTTTATGTTGATAGATCTTTGAAAATTATTCAGCTTCTTTTGAATTGAATTTTTGGGGGAAATGAATAGAAGAACACAAAAACACCATAAAATACTTTAAGTCGATTATTTTGAAAGCTAAGACATACAATGGCGATTTTAATAATGGCATATTGTTAGCTTCCTGTATTCCGGCATGGATAATTCAAAGCTTTTCTTTTCCTGGAAATTTATTAAAACTGCTGTTTCACTGTCGAATGTTAGTGTTAACATCCGGTTCCATGTATGTAACAACAGTGGACTGTGCTAGCAATATGGCATTGAGCTAAAAAAAACACACGAGCCTTTGAGATACTAAAAAAAATTATTGACAGGAGGATGTGGTTTTGAATATGCCCTTTTCATAAACAGGAATAATTTACGACTTGACGTCAGTGAATGCTCTGGGACATGTGCCCAGTTTCTGACATATTCGTCTTCCTCATCACGTGCCTTTGACCGTCCGTGACTATCTGTTCGCAGAATGCAGTATCTTCTGTAGCTACGAAGTTCTGTTTTTCCCGGTAGCGCTGAAAGCCAAATGTCTGAAAGTAGCAACCGCAACAGAACGGCCTCAGTAGGTTTCTGCGCCAGGTGGACAATCTAACGGCACTTAATATTTAATTATTAGAGATATTCGTCGTTGGCATATTGCAGGGCGCACCGTTGGACAGGATGTAATTAACTGATTAAGCACTACGCCATGAAGACGTATGGGGTAGTGGCTGTATAGATCCACATATTCTTGACCTCGGCACTAATTGGTGGTGAGTGGTCAGGTTCACACCCCAGCTGCCTTAACCCCGAGGGAGGCTGATCGGGCCCCAGGACCGATCTAGACGAAGTAGAAAAGAGAAAAATCTTGTTCCTTCCGGGACTCGAACTCCGACCCCTCAGCCGTCCAACCCGTAGCCAGTCGCTATATCGACTGCTGTATCCTGTCCCAAGGAACGTAGTAGTATGGACTGGAATTAATTGGCACAGTAGTCAGTCCACTGTCGGTTGAAGTGAACACAATAATAAAATTTCACGTTTATAAGAGATTGAAAATTGTGTTAGAAAAAAAAATCTATACCATGAGGTAAGTTAGGTGAGTTTACGTATTGTTGCAGTTAGCAACCGGAGACAGACTGGGAGAGAATACATTTCACTTGTACTGTAAGGATTGTGCCCATCGGGTTCTCATTTCCGGAGAGCTGAGCAAGCGTTGGGTTCCTTCCCCTCGCGTTATTGTTAAACCGCTGGACCATACACGCCATACCATTTTTGTATTAATTCTTTCCCTCTTCCACCAATGAATAGAACGTTTCTGCAGGTATCTCTATGGATCAATCTCTTCATCGATTTTGCAGCTTCCATTTCATGTGTCTTGTGAGAGTGGTGCATGTCTACTCCAGTAATTCATCCCGAGTTTCTCTGCTGAAAGTGGGAGTAACTGATGCTCAAGAATCTACATGCCTGAGCATTATCGTGTAAAACTACGTAAGCATTTCCTTGTTGTCTACCAGGCTATTGACAATGGCTCTTTGTTCTTATAGTTAATATTAGTGCTTATGGACTGCGATGCTTAATGTTTCCATGGGTAGACTCCCTCTTATGAAGCAAACGATTTCCCATTGAATCAAGGAATCCTTCGTCTGTGAGGTACCCGAAAATTAATCACTGTGTTAAAAAAGCCCCGCTTCTATATCCCATTCTGAGCCATTTGAATCCAATCAACATCCACACATTCTCTTCCTTTACGATTCATTCTAATATTACCCAATCTACGCCTAGATATCATCGTTTCATGCTTCTCTTTACCAAGTCTTTGTCTCCCATACATGCTACATGTCTCTCCCATCTCGTAGTGAAATAACTTAAGGGTTTTGAACATCAGGGTGTAGATACTTCCGAATCAGTATCACGGTGGCAAGGATTGCGCCTCGAAGCTGTCCTGGAAAACACCAGTTCAGACCTCTTCGTGTATATAATAGAAGTATAGTAATATCAAGACCTCCTGTGGAGGCGGGTTAGAATACCTCCATTGTATCCCTGCGAGTCGTAGAAGACGGCGAAAAGGAAACCCGGTGCCTGGGGGTATAACTGGACCACTGACATAAATACAGGGACCTGGTCCTCCCGGCTCGGAAGTTGGACTCAAGACTGAAGACCTTGCTCTGTAAAAGAAATATTATTGCGAAATCCAAAGAACGGAAACCGGACGCAACCTCGCAGAATCTTCTAAAGAAGGCTGTGGTTCCAAAAGGGTTTCTTTTGCCAATGGTGACATATTGAATAAGAAGATGCGAATTTTAGGTCTACTAGAGAGAGCTTGGCGAAAGAGGTTTTGTGGATATAGTAATGAACGTTCGGGATCAATTACATAGGCGGTTGAATATCTCTCAGCTGTCAAAGGCAGGTCCTGGAGTTTCTACATAGCAACATATGCCATTCTTTTACTCAAGAAATCTCAAATCTCCCATTTCCAAAAGTTGGCAATACTAAAGAAAGTCTTATAACGTTTTCAATTTATCAGTTTTTACTTGAGGGAGGCAAGTTGAGCCAACCCCTCAGAGGCAAGACTTTGTCGCTTTGCCAGCAATCTTGTTATTATTTTTTTTTTGTAATCCTTTTGAACAGTGAATCGTATGATGAAAAAATATCAGAGAACAAGTGCCATTTTGTGTAAACATTTTAATACTTGTCACTAGGCTACTGCTGCAGAAATGAGTAAATTTTTATTTCTATTGAAGGGACTTTAAAAAAAAATTCTATAGCGTGTAGACCTATTACTGGGTAACGACCACGAAACAAACAACAAAACAACATCCGCCGCTAGGCAACAGATTCATAATAAGCAAGAATACGCTGCCGTTAGAGAGTAACGCTTTCGCAAACAAACGCGTTCTCACAAAGACACTTGGAGTACAGCAATGAACGGTATTTTCTACGCTGTCCGTGCCGAGATGTTATAAGGGGGACATCTGGCGGAAGAATTCAGAGTTGTAAGGCAGTCTGTGAAGAGAAGACTTGGTGCAGCTGAGAGACAGCGGGCAACGAAGTAAGAGCTGAAGCTGAAGAATCTCTACTGTTAGAGGCCGTTACCGTTACCAGACTGTAAAAAGATTTAGCGTGTGCTGTAGTGATTTGTAAAATGTGGAGATAAGCGATGGCGCTATAATTAAGCGTAGTCACGAGTCGTGTGTTAAAGTGGTCAATAAATCTAGTCTCTAATCCAAATCTCGTCTAGAGTCACTCCTTCTCGTGACAATACGTTAATTCTGCTACGTTACCAATCCCAGTTTTGAATTAAGGGTTAACTACCGCAAGGCAAAAGCTGATGTAGGTCTATTTCCATTATGAATGGAAAGTTGTAATAAAACTCAGGATTGACCTTAGAGGTTCTCACACCAGTGGTTATAAAGATTTATATTTTCTGAGACATAATTCCATGTGGTCTGTTGAAAGTCATCCGAGATTTCGGAGGACCGTATAGCCAACATTTTCAAGGTAGAGGAATAAGCAAAAGGTAAGTCTGCAAAAAGGGCTCGTTTTTATGCTGGGTTTCTTGTTTGGCTTACGAGACCCTGAAGGTGGAGGAGACTTGTTCCCCCGAAAACCTGTCGACTCTCAACGGACTACACCACGTTGTAACCCAGAAGATCTAAACTCTTCTGGTATGCCCTGTTCACGCGGCCGTTAAATTGAAACTTCAATTTACATCCTGGTTCCTTTGATGGCGCATGCGTTTCAAATTTGGCCACAGAACAACTGCTCTAAGTACTTGCTGTCAAGGCTCCCTGGGTAGGCGTCTCATCGCTTTTGTCATTCACTCGCCACGGGCGAGTTGGCAGATAGTGGCAACAAGTATATTATAAACCTTGACCAAAGTATAATGAATTTTTTTGGACTATGTTATTGCCGTACACCCTTCTTAACAAGACATAACTTCGAATTCTCAGATTCACAAATAAAAATATCTCTGTGGAGCACACTGCAGAATTATGGACAAAATTCATTTTTAAAATTGATTTAAATCGTATACCCGAAATGCCAAAGGAGCCACAAAGGTTATAGTATTTGCTTCTGTGCAATTAGTGAATACGTTTTTTTTTTCTTTTTTTCTTTACTTACTCTTCGATCCTGAGGATGGAAGTAGTTGTTCCTCCGAAACGTCGTTGGACTTTACCAGGCTACACGGCGTTATATCCGAGAAGCTATTCGTTATATCTTTGGTTTTTTGTACAAAAACTAAGCCCTTAGAAACGGTACATGTGCTGCATTCCAAAGCAATATCCACCACAACACCACACTGGCTGACTAGTTTATTTCCATATCACCCTTTCACATATTCGCCATTTTAGTATTAGTGAAGACAGGTATTTAAAAACAACCAAGATGAATTAGCTTCCCCTGTCACTCTATTCATATCTTGTTTGAAAATCAGTTAATTAATATTCGTATTATTGTTTCCAAATGAATGAGACGACGGACGGCCACACTCGGATCAGTAACATTATTTTTGGGGGGTATTAAGCCCCGCTGAAAATTATGTTACCTGTTGTACCTAATTATAAACAAAAGGAAGTTTAGTCAGAACTTCTCTGACTAGCGGCGTGTCAGTAAATACAAAGAAATGTCGAAATTAATAACGTTTTTCTTGCATACTCGTATATATTGTAGAATGAATTCTGAGACCGCTATCACTGAATTTCCTTATGTCCATGATTTATTCTAACCGTCTTACAGTGCATACATTTATTCACCTTACTCTTCTCTCTTGCACTACATGTTTCAGCACAAAAGTGCCATCTTCAGGTGCTTTTCTTTGTACGTCAAACTACTTCATTGCATGCCCTGTTGTCTTTATACTAAAATATATACTCGTCATATATATTGATAAATTTTAAAAATTAAAAATATTAAAACTGTTCAAGATTTGTCATACTTATGTCGTATCTCAATACGCGAGTCACACCTATCTTCTTCTATCGGAGTATTCTTCCTACTTACATGTGGGTATTGTGCTTTGTGTTGTGTCTTGTTCCTGTGACTGCGTGTGTTATACTGTTAGAATAAATCATGGACATAAATCAGTGCAACAGGACACTAAAATATAACAGAATTTCCTTAAATTGATGTGGAATAAGTCGACCACAGTGGCCGTGAGTTCAGCCGCACGAAATGCCTTTGCTTCCACTCGAATATTCGAATCGTGGGTTCTAGTTCCATTCCAGTCATGGACGAGTGTCCTCTTTTCCCCGTCTTCGAATTGTCCTGTGTAAGTGGAGGCTTTGCAACAAGCTGATCCCGTATCCAAGGAACTCTACCAGAAATATCCATTGCTTAAATATCCTTTTGAGAACAAATGATTAGAAAGTAAGTACATATTTTTGATTCGTATTTAGGACGAAGTTAAAATGTTTTTGCTTTGCGAGCTGCTGTTATAGGAAGTAATTACTCGTACAAATTACCNACCACAGTGGCCGTGAGTTCAGCCGCACGAAATGCCTTTGCTTCCACTCGAATATTCGAATCGTGGGTTCTAGTTCCATTCCAGTCATGGACGAGTGTCCTCTTTTCCCCGTCTTCGAATTGTCCTGTGTAAGTGGAGGCTTTGCAACAAGCTGACCCCGTATCCAAGGAACTCTACCAGAAATATCCATTGCTTAAATATCCTTTTGAGAACAAATGATTAGAAAGTAAGTACATATTTTTGATTCGTATTTAGGACGAAGTTAAAATGTTTTTGCTTTGCGAGCTGCTGTTATAGGAAGTAATTACAAATTACGNTGATGACGCTGCTTCCGACGTCAGTTTTTGGTGTCTCTCTTCGTCTCTTCGTCGTCTCTTCGCCACATATCAGATTCCTTTTTACAAACTCTGTGTATTTGGTGCTTTCGTAACACAGTAGATATTGAGGCCATAGTTCAGTTCTTACCAAATCCAGGTAAGCATCCCCTCGCTACTTGCTGCGTGAATCATGCACTCCGAATTTTCGTGATTACAGCGCTGTTTGGTACAGCAGGTACACAGACAGAATCTTTAAGGAACTCCTTTACAAGAAGATAACGTTGACGCTGGCGGTTTTGTCAGCACGACTACGCCAGTGGAACATTTGTCTTTCTTGGATTTTAACGCTAAATGGACGAACCTCAAAGTTGTAAACATATTTGCACACGTTCTGCATACTTCGAGTTATACTGCACTCGCCAGTGCACCATGAATATTCGTAGTTTTAATAAAATCTAAATATAATTATGAATTGTTAATTTTATATTTTATGGTATTTACCGCTGTTTCTTTAATGGTGCTATAACCCTGTGTTTTCTTGGCTTCCTCCACGTTTTTGTTACAGTATTTTTCGCTGCTTGGCATCATTAGGCCACGCCCAACCCCCAACCTGAAAACTAGGGACTACATTTCATCTGACACCTACCCTCTGACTTGTCTGACATCGGTGATCCTACTAGGAGCTGAGGCTCCCGCCAGCAGAGCTCTTCAGCGTCTCCACGATAAGGCGGTGGTCTCGACGAGGGTATTTAGGGAAGTTGTGGGGTCCCATCTTTCTACAGATTCTCGTAGTCGAAATTTGCCTCACACTTAATTTGGGGTACACTGTTAGAATTTCGGCCATGATGCTACTTATCCTGAGAGATGATTGCCTTAGTTTTCCTCAGGTCGCCCATGCACCCCTATCTTTCTCACACCCCACTTCATTCTCATCTCATTTGGCATTAAGTAATTTGCCCAAATAATACGCAAGTTTCAAATAATCAGGAAACCAGCTAAATTTTGATCATTTGCCGTGATTGTTCTTTCCAGAAACTCACTAGTAAGTGTACGAATGTTCCTGCAGGCACACATAATTATCAGATCAACAGAAACATATTTTTTTGGAGGAAAACCTGCATGGGACAGGAATTCTTATTTCTTTGCGTAGTATTTTTATTTGATGCTTCCGTTGTGCGTTCTGACGGGGCCTGGCAGAGCGCCAGATCTGTTCCTCCATGGAAAGCGCTTTGCCCGCTCGGAACAAATACCAGTCGCCCGAAGGGAAATGAACAAAAGTGTTAGTGCCATTTGGTGCTTCTGTAAAGTTCGGTCTTTCTCTCTCTCTCTTTCTCTCTGGGCTGTGGTTTTGGTGTACAATTCGGCTGCTATGTGTAGGATCCGTCATGTGGAAGGATTCTAAATCACAGAATTGAGTTCGTGAAATGTAGTTCCGTTCAGAGTGATTGCATCATGGCATTAAAATCTCTGAAAATGCATTGAGTATTTGAGTAAACAGCAAATTAAAGCATTCTGCGTAATATGAAATGTTTGCAGCAAGATAGAAACTTATCGAGCGGGGATAATACGGAAGTAATACTGTAAAGTTTTATTAGAGGTGTGGGAGCCACTCGCCACTCCGCTGGCATGCCCGACTCACTGGGCTGCCTCAGCTAGCCGGCGGTCATGTCCTGATGTGGGAGCTGCCCACATTCAAAGAAGCGTGACAACGCAAGCTTCAATGCTTAGCAACGACGAGTAAACAGCGGTTGCTAGGCAAAACCTACAACAATACTGACAGTGGCATGTTTTCTATATGTCAGAATCTAGGCTACATAAGAAGATACACTGAGTTACGGTTACGGTTCTAGATTCTACAGTTCGCTATTGTTATTATCCGTCTGTGTATACTGTGCAGCTGCAATAAACCCTATAGGACAGTTCAACTAGTGGTTGTCTCTTCATACGACATCCCACAGAGGTATAGACCTAACCCTCTACAATTTCGGGTGGCATATCGGCTATTGAAAGGGAGGCTTCGAAGCTTTATTTTTCAGATTCTGTATATACATAACACAGCTCAGGACCTTCATGTAGGTCAGGACTATCCCCTTCTAAATCCCTACCCACTCACTATACATTACTATCTCCCCATCTCACGTTTTTAGTTCCTGGGGGTGGAGTGAGACTGAGTCCACTTGATACGTCGGCCACTAATTGGCCTATTGTACCAGCCCCGGGTGATAGATGATGATGATGAGCGTGGAGCAGCCATTGGAATGAGAATTGGCAGGGAAAACCAAAGTACTCGGAGAAACCATACACCAGCGGCACTTTGTCCACCACAAATCCCACATGACCTGACTTGGTATCGAACTCTGGGGATCAGAGGACTAACCGCCTGAGCTATAGCGGGGCCACCCCATCTCATGGCGCTGTAACTCATACTTGTATTCCTGGAAGTAGGTAATTCAGCAAATCTGTTGCTTGCAATAGTAAGAGGACGCTGTATATTAGTGTTAATGCATTTCCAGTGAAGCAAATTAATTACAGCCCATTAAATTATAATGAACAAGGGCAGCATGATGTCATATGCAGAACATGACCAAGCGTGAAGGCAGGTTGTTACGCTTTCAGAAGTCGATTTTCAGACTAGGATATGGTTTTCCAACTAAAACTATGGATGAATCTCTGAGCTCACACATGAATGTTGAATTTCCTGTACATTTTATCCTTCTTGAGTCAATAATCCTAATTGTATTTTGTGGAGTATACATTATGGACCTCTCCATTATTCAGTAACACAGAAAGAAGTCTCTGAAATATTCGGCTAAGGTATTCAAGTTATTTCCTGGTATGAAACCTGAAGTATTATCATAAAATATATATCTTACGGTTCTATTTTAAACAGTACTTCTTTGTAATACAAGTATAAAGCTCTCAGCCCATTATGTCTCCACCTGATCGTGGTTGTAGGATTTGAATGCTCCTGAGACCCTGAGAGATATGCCGGTGGTAGCGTACCTACTGGTAGGGTCACCCATGCTGGAGAGGTCAAGGGGTAGGAGCCAGGCGAAGAGAATAGCCTGGTCCTCCTGGTTGGGGGTTGGACGTGATACGAACAACCTCGCACAATAAAAGCCAAATTGTTCAGAAACCAGATAATCAGCCGATGGAGGCAAATTGTTCAGGAGGCCAACGCTCACCCTGAACTGAAGCGCCAAGGGGACGGAGGGAAAGAACATACAGACGTTACTGCTCAATGTTAGTACTCGTACAGGATCATAAAAGTAAATTTCTTAAAATTTCTGCATTAATTTAACTACTTCCAGCCATTCGAAAGAAATTATGTTTCATTGTAGGACTATACTGGCATGCACTCTTCAGCGACGGAAGAATTTTCCGAACTTAGTTAGATTAATCTGTACAAGAATAATATCCAAAAGTGTCAAGAGATATTCTCACATTTCCGGTCATCTGTGTGAATGAAATAAAAGTACTTCCTACTTACTGATACATGCTAATCAACGAACCAGTCAACATATTTGAGACATTTCTGTGATAGCTGTTTAATGAAGTTCTGTGAAACGTGTATTTTAATTAACACCGAGAAAAATATGAGGATGGTTAGGACTGCAGACTGGGAGTCACCTGAAGGAAAATGGTGTGACCTAGTTTAGGGCAATAATTGGCCTATACCTAAATAAAACCGGGAAAACTGAAACATCTCTGAATATCCAGCAACAATCGGGCAAAATGCGACCGAACTCCGGAACTGAATTGGCTTTCGGTACAAACGGTCGTATCTTCGGAGAAAAAAGACAGAGGAAAGATCATCATATTTTCATCGACTCATACCCCCCGACCCTTGTCACAGTGACAGGTTGGTAAAGGTAAAATGTAAGGTAAAGTTGTCTATATGCTTAACTAATTAAGCACTACGCCATGAAGGCGTATGGAGGAATGGATGTATGGATCCACATTTTCTTGACCTCGTCACTAGCTGGAGGTGATTGATCGGCTTCACGCTCCGGCCGCTTTACCCCCGGGGTAAAGAACCGCCGGTATACACAGGATAGGAGATTGGGTGGACCGCAGAGTCGGTCTGGACGACGTGAAGTGAAAATCTCACCTTTAAAGAGACCCGAACTCCGACCCCTCAATCATGCAGCCCGAAACCAGTCGCTATATCTACAGAGACAGGGTTCTTATACTAAATCAATGCACTTGTATGTGAGTGAGTGGGAGTGTGATAAAGGGTTCAGCTACACCCTGTGCGCCCTTCCAACATTCATTCCCCACTTGCCCTATCACATTGTCATTCTTCTGCTACAAAATTACTCTCTCTCCAAATGTTTAAACGTGTTGCTTTCCTTTCTTTCTTTCATCTGCACGTTTCACTTTCAGCTCAGAACTCATGCATAAATTACATAACCTGCTACTTTTAAATTGATCTTCCATCACAGCAATCCGGTCCCTAGGGCCTTACTGCCACTCAGCTGGATCTCAGGAACGCACTAACACCTCCTGCCTGGATACGCACTTATGAATGGCATGTTCGCGTTTTCAGGAGAAAAAGAAATGAAATGTTATTCAGTTTTGTCAAGTAAACGCGTCAGTTTTCATTCTCCTGACCGGAACATGAAATGCAAACACACACTTTTGTCTGACCAAGTGATAATTATACAGCTAACCAAGAATTTCCTTGTCATTATATAACAAAACATTATACAACATGAAATTATTTTTCTCCTCAAAATCAATGCAATTAGATTTACATATTCAAATCTCTTTCTATTGAATCGCCCCCCCCTCTCTCTTCTTCTTTTATCGCGGTACACGTACCGCCAATCGTACTGTCCTCTACTAGCAGATCAGAAGATAGAATTTGGGAGGGAGCAGCCCTCGTCTCTGGCTCTGTGTTTGCGTTCACAACCTCCCCAGGGTGTTCATTGGGTACCCAAGTATTTACGGAGGAGATAATATATATGCAGGCTTTCAAAACAACCAATAGCAATATTTAATAGCCAACATAACAAGGAAACTGACACACAATATACAGAAATAAATAAAATAAGGCATAAACCCCTTTAGGGCGAGGCACCACAACCAACAATAGCGATTGCCCAAATAGCCACATATTATGGACAGTCGTAGCAAGCAGAAACCCAAAACTGCCCCACTTTCCCCAGCCTCGTTAGGCCATCGAACAGGTTACAAAAAATTTCAGCAAAAATAATAATAATAATAATAATAATAATAATAATAATAATACAAAAAACACGGTGGCAACTGCACTGGAATCATGGATATTCCGTTGCGACCACGGGCAGTGTTACCCTTACCAGCCAGACAGAAGACTCTCCAAACATAATTTAGAAATACAACCTTCGAAACAGAATTTCAGTTCCAAGTCCTCCGGCTGCCGGTAAGCAACCACTCGTGAGTGCGTCTACCTTCAGACTACTTAAACCTACTCCCTTCCAAGCTCTTCCGAGCTTCCGAGGCAATCATGGAGATCATGGAAAGGGAAGGAAGGTCACGTGGTCAAGATAGTTTGAAATAACGATAAAGACAACAGCATAATGCCGGTGGGGATGGGGGTTAAGGAACGGCAGGATGCCAAGATGCAACACGCATGAGCCAGCTGAGTACAGCATGGCTCACTATAATAGACACTTTAGCATTTATCTCCAATCGAATCCTTACTCACCCAAGTAACCTGTTCCCTTGAGTTTATACAAAGTGTTGCACGTCATGTCCCTCTTATCGAGTGATTTACCCTATGGGAGACGTAAAGAGGAACCTCTTGCACGTCATATCCTTCTTGTCGAGTGACTTACCCTATGGGAGACGTAAAGAGGAACCTCTTGCACGTCATGCCCTCTTATCGAGTGATTTACCCTATGGGAGACGTAAAGAGGAACCTCTTGCATGTCATATCCCTCTTGTCGAGTGACTTACCCTATGGGAGACGTAAAGAGGAACCTCTTGCACGTCATATCCCTCTTATCGCGTGATTTACCCTATGGGAGACGTAAAGAGGAACCTCTTGCATGTCATATCCCTCTTGTCGAGTGACTTACCCTATGGGAGACGTAAAGAGGAACCTCTTGCACGTCATATCCCTCTTATCGCGTGATTTATCCTATGGGAGACGTAAAGAGGAACCTCTTGCATGTCATATCCCTCTTGTCGAGTGACTTACCCTATGGGAGACGTAAAGAGGAACCTCTTGCACGTCATATCCCTCTTATCGCGTGATTTATCCTATGGGAGACGTAAAGAGGAACCTCTTGCATGTCATATCCCTCTTGTCGAGTGACTTACCCTATGGGAGACGTAAAGAGGAACCTCTTGCACGTCATATCCCTCTTATCGCGTGATTTATCCTATGGGAGACGTAAAGAGGAACCTCTTGCATGTCATATCCCTCTTGTCGAGTGACTTACCCTATGGGAGACGTAAAGAGGAACCTCTTGCACGTCATATCCCTCTTATCGCGTGATTTATCCTATGGGAGACGTAAAGAGGAACCTCTTGCATGTCATATCCCTCTTGTCGAGTGACTTACCCTATGGGAGACGTAAAGAGGAAACTCTTCTTCGCCTCATTCTCATAATTTCGTTGTTAGTTCATCTGTTACTGCTCAAACAGTATTTTCAGTGCGATATTCTGAAATAGAGTTAGGCGCTCGTTAGAGAATGAGGGACAGTAGTACAGGTCCCAGGGATTAGTGTCAATACTGGAAATTGCACTCACAGATCGGATACTGTTACATTGACCTGCCTCGTCTGTTAACTTTCATGGCATTTAAAGTGACTCTTATCACATAAAGGCCTGAAGCCGTGTGATGCGGGTTAGTTTATCCATTGATCCTTTTATTTACGTTCTGAAATCCAACCCATACAGAGGGAGAATCTGTCTGACTCGAAATGTATGCAGAGACAGCCGCGTCCCTCAAATCTTATGCTGCCACTTTGATATACATGGACACAGAAACTGTCCTGTTCTAAAGGAGAAACTCGTATTCGTCACTCACTACATGACTCGAGTTGTACATCAAAATGGAAGCATTTTCGCGCCACAGGAATACACCTATTGTTGCCCTGGGCCCAGCGACCTGTTCCAGAATTTACAGCATCCAGTGTATTCTTCCTGGTTTTTCCAGCTACAGAATGAAAGTTGCAGTACCAGGCACCTCCGTGAGCCTGCAGGAAGGCGCCACGATAGTGCATTATGCAACATGGCGATATCATGTCCCCCTTGACGAAGGAAAGTCATTTAAAACCCAGTCTTTTAGCCCGTAGCTCTTTACAAAACAAACGGATATGAACTTAATGGCAAGTAAAGCTAAAATCTGAGGGAGAGATTATAATTATTTCTTAATATCTTTGCTGACAAGAAAGGAAGTTCATTTGATCTCATGTTGTTTCCCTTACAGCACTGGAGTTGACGTATGTCTGTGGTTAGTTCTTTTAAAAAATATATAAGACTTATTGTGCTCTCTTAGGTTATTAACAGACAGTACCATGAGAATGGAAGCAGCATGTTTCTTGCACCTACAAGACTGGGCTATGTCATAACCTAGAAACTCAGAATACGAGAAGTGAAACTTTGCTCTAACTCGAATTAGGTCGAAAATCTGAACGAATGAATATACACTGTAGTTCGTGGTACAGCATCTTGGGTATTTCTCGTTCGTTCTCTTATCGACCATTTATCCCTTTAAGTTGACTTCGAGGTTGCGGTATGCAGGACAGAAGTACACTTCACGATTTCCCTTTCTTACAACATGACTTCTTTACTGAAGTGCTGTCAAACGTTCACTTTCTCGGGGAAGTCTACAGTAAGTAGCGACGTTTACCCAGATTGAAATAAGTTAGACTCTCCTCCCTTCCCACCGTCCACACAATATCTCTGTGCCTAAGTCACATACATTCAAAGCATAGGCCTGTGTGTCCCTTGGGGATTACGTCCCTGGGCACTAGACTAAGGTGAGGAGCCTTCTGACTCCCATCAACCTTGATGCGCCAGAGAAAATATGCTCAATATCCATTAAAGAAGGGCTAAAGTGGACTGCAGACAAAGGTTAAAACAGAAGTTCCAGAAGCTTCTGCTGGTATCGAAACCCGTACTTCGAGTCTACTTGATTCTTGCCTAGGTTATGAATGATTCTGCGTCAAATAATTTATTATACCTTCGAATGGGGTACAAAGATAATGGTGAATGATGGGTCTGTAATATTTGGAGGGAGGAAGTCGAGGTCTAGTGGTCAGAGTTCCTTGCTACAGATCCAGAGGTCTCGGGATCGATTCCTACTGCTATCAGATTTTCTGAGAAGTAGTGGGTCTGGAACGGGGTTCACTCACCCTCTTGAGGATAACTGAGGAGTTATTTCAAGGAAATAGCGGCTCCGGTCTAGAAAACCGAAATTTAGGGCCATGGGGATTCGTTGCACTGACCACGCGACACCTTCTATCCGCTAAAGTTGGCATTAACTTCGCTGACAAGCGGCTGTCGCTCGGTTGTTATAGTTCCCTTGCGGACTAAATCCACGGAGTTTGCTTTTAAATATCTCCGCTATAACATGCTAGTAACGTATTTAATCAACTGTATTATCTACCAGAGTCTGTAGTAGGGATAGAATATTCAAAGTTGCCATGAACGCTTCATTCTAGTTATGACCTGCATATTATTCAAGACTCAGACATTATGCAACTTCTACCATTGAAACAGGGACGTTAAATAACACAAGAATGAATCAAACACGTTACAAAAGATCTTCCGATTTCATTACAAATTTCAATTGATGTAAAATTATTAGCGCGATAATTGGATTCTGCAGGACAAGGCGAGCAAACATGCTGTCAGAAGCAATTTCCGTACTCAAATGTAGTCCATTGTTTATTTTCTCCTTCCGTTAATTGCTGTTCAGGTTGTGTGACCCGTTTTTTGTTTTTGCTTCCTGAGCTTGCAGACTGAGCGGCAATTTGTTTTGGTAACCTTCTATCTCAGAGTTTCGCATCTCGTGATCTAGGATGACACCCGGGCTCGCGAGCTTTATATCATTGATCTCAGAGAACAAGATACTGTCCTTAAATAACCCGGGTTTCTATACAATTTGACGGGTATACTCTACCCTATCAGTAAGGCACTGATTGCCTCCAAATAGATCTCTTCAATTAAGTTGGATGGCGACTGTCGCACCATCTAGCGATTCATAAGGTAATGAGGTTTATGTACTTTTGGCTGATCAGCAACACAGAAGGCACACACTATCGAGTCATAAAGCCCATTGTAGACAAAGTTAATAAGTAATAAAACCATTATAATGCACAAAGACAAAATATTTTCCACATACTTCTTTGAATTTACGTAATTTTAGTCACGCCAGAAATGGTTACACGCAAAGGTTTTGGATCTTAATGATATACGAAACTTTTATAGCGTGCACGGATTTTTTATTTGTTATTCATGTAGAATGAAGTACCAACAGCACTTGATGTTCCCAAACGGTCATCCATCCAAGTACTAACCACGCCCAATGCTGCTTAACTTCGGTGATCGTACGAGAACCGGTGTTTTCAACATGGTATGGCCGTTTCTGTAGACGTAGGTGGGTAGACAATATTAAAATAGATCTTAGAGAGATAGGATGGTATGGATTGGATTGATCTGGCTCAGGATAGGGTCCAGTGGAGGGCTTTTGTGAACACGGTAATAAACCTTCGGCTTCCATAAAATTCTGGGAAATTCTTGACTAGATGAAGATTTGGCTTCTCCTCAAGAAGGGCTCAGCTCCATAAGTAAGTAAGTAAGTAGGGATATAGAATGGATTGAGGCCTACATTGGACAGATACTGTGGTGTTAAATTCGTTATTACCGATACCAGTTTTTTCGAAATCCATTCAGTTATACTGCATTTCAATAATGTAGTATTATGCGTTTGTACGGATGGTCGGACAGACCTCATCTTCCTGTAAAAATTAATTATCTGTCCTTTTACAAAATTTACAAAATTTGTGATTTTGTGTGAACCCACCCTATTTTTTCCCCCCTTGGCACTACAGCCCCAGTGGGCCTAGGCCTACCTCCATGAACTTCTCCGTTCACTTCGGTTTTTCTAGATCTTACACATTCGATAGGACTCCTTGGGCGGGTGATCAGCTCGTCGCAAGGCCTCTACCTGTACACAAATACAGAAAAACGCACACAAACATCCATGCCCTGAGTGGGATTCGAACCCACGATTCCGGCTTCCGAGAGAGCCAAGACAGTGCATGCCTTAGACCGCTCGGCTACCTTGACCGGCGCCCACCCTATTATTACTCTCTATTATGCTCCATCACAGATTTCTGGTGCACAGATATATCAGTCTTTTTAAAGCTAGGATTTACGTACAATCAGTATTATTTGAAACAGCACTCAGGAAAGCCTCTTCAAACACTTCAGGTTTGGACACGTGTATGTGGTAATATGAACAAATAAACAAAACAGACTTCAGTAACAGCAGAAAACTTTTGCATACTTCATACTGCATGTACGAAACTTGTGTGAATACAGACAAACAAATAGTTTAAACATCCCGGAAAATATACGGCTGTATATGACAAATTGTTGGCAGGGAGTGACATTAATTAATTCTGGTGTAGCAAGAAGACAAACAGTTCTATTCCAGAAAATACCGTTAACGAGTAAGTGTCTGTTTCCGTAATTTATCACACAGAGTAATGCTCGCTACTCTCGCGACAGGCCACCGCTGCGTCCTATCCTAAGCCAACTGTACGTGATCTGCATGCTGATACTGCCACCCCATTTCTCTAAGATCTGTTTTAATATTATCCATCCTTTCACTTCATTCCCTCAGGTGGTTCCTGTGCATTTTATATTCCATATTTCACCCATGTATACCACCTGCTTCATTCGTTTCAACTTTCTAAATTTGGCAATCCTAACGGTATATATTGAAGAGTGCAGTTTAAGGTAAAGTTTTACCTGTATACAACGAATTAAGCACTACGCCATGAAGGAGTACGGGGGAGTGGATGTATAGATCCATATTTCTTTACCTCGGTACTAGCTGGAGGTGAATGGTCAGCTTCACGTGGCCGCTTTACCCCCGCAGAAAGAGCCCCCGGTACCTATTGGATTGGGTGGACCCTAGAGCCGGTCTGGACGATTTGACGAAGTGAAAATTCTTGACCCTACCGGGACTCGAACTCCAACCCCTCAGTCGTACAGCCCGTAGCCAGTCGCTGTACCAACTACGCTACCCCGGCTCCTGAGTGCAGGTTATGGAGCTCCTAATTATTCAGTTTTTCTGAACCCACCAGTGACTTCCTCTCTCTTAGGTTCAAATGCTCTCCTCTGCCCTTTGTCCTCAAACAGCGTCAGCATTCTCTTTTCGCGCATGGTAGTTAATATTGGATATGTAATTACCACAGCACATCAAGAGCAGTATCGCTACCCTGATAAAATCCCTGCACGTTAAGTTGACGCCAGAATATACGCCCTTTGATGTTCTGTGCGGCACGTGTGCCATATATATATATATATATATATACACACACCCACAGAAAATGAGAAAAGCAATTGCGTGCGGTCAAGTTGTAGGAAAGTACACGGAGACATCGACTGGGCTCAAGTAGCTGTCGCTTCCAAACTTAGGGGCATATAAATGTTCGTATTCTAAAAATTCGATCCGTTTTTCTAAACTACATAATTTTTAATAATACGTTAGGCATGACACGTACGGCAAACGCCCCCGTACAAAATACATTTACAGAATTTTAGGACAATGTCCATTTTGTAAATAAATCTGTGATGTTCAAAAGAGTTTTGGCCTGCTTCTTTGTTCGGCCAAGACCTTTCTTCCAGAAATGCTTGCTGTAAGCGATCCAAAATCTGAAGTAAAAACGTTTAGTTGAATCTCGGTGTTGGAGGAAGACATTAATAATGGATAAGTCCTTTGATAAAAGAAATATCACCTTGACAATAAAAGGTAAAACTATCCCTGTAACAGGCCGTGAAGACCCATAGGGTTGTGAGACGTCGAGGCTCCCACACTATCTAGACAATCGGCTCACAGATGGAAGTAAGGTCGTCAGTTCTAGGGACCAGCCGCCCTTTAACCCCCAGGAAAATTCCTGGGACTCATTTCTGTTAGAGGCTGAGTCAACCACAGGACCATAGTGCGGCTGGAAGTATTAGGTAAATTGAAAAAAGAAAAACAATGACTCCAGCGAGAATCGAACCTGCGACCTTCCTGCTAGTAGCAAAGCGCCTCAACCACCTACGCTACCGCGTGTCCCTAGTCTTCCTGATTCGGGTATTTAATTTTGATATTGGAGCTTTTTCGGATTTCAGAGACTTGATTTCTTCGTGGCAGACTCCTTCCATTGTTGACAGATATGCTGACAACTTTTTGGTATGTTCGTTGAGAAGAGCAATTTTCATACTAAAGTGAACTATGCATTAATTGTCTTGAGCTTAAGCAACTGTAAAAGGAAATACTTAGAAGTCCGTTCCATAACAGTAAGTGTCAAGCAAAAATGATAAAAACTGTAGCTAATGAAATGAGCTAGTGTGAGAACCAAATTCCCAATATCATTGCACGGTGCCTGCTGATTTATTGTCTTACCGTTCTATGCAGTTCACTTAGCGATTTCGCTATAGTCTTTAGGTTCTCTGATTTAAGAAACTGAAAACAAATTATTTCAAGAAAACCGTCCTTCTCGAGATCATGTGCAGCATAGGCTCCATGCTCTGTAAATTATCACTTCCTGGTCTATTTGTAAGAGAGAATACATTTTTCAAGCGAGTCGTGTAATGGCTTTAACTCAGTACTACAGTTATTATTGAAATAAAACATCGTCTTTCACATTTCGTATTTTCACTTGTAAAGGAGATCTACGATAAAAATATGGGTTGAAATCTTCACTTTATATATATTTCTAATTAATAACATAGGCCTGTATGTCTGTTTTCCATATCTCTGGTCTAACAACGCGGTGTTATAAAGAAATTTTGCCTGCTATGAAAGAAGTTATTGTTTGTTTTGCTTAATTTGCCATTCAAACTGAATGTAGCCATGTAAAGTCGCTTCTTGTTCCGGTCTGATTGGTGACGGGACGCTGCAATTACAGCTGGGATAGGTTTGCAGGCAGTAATGCGCCCTCCTGTATATACAAGCGCTTTATTTGCCCTGCTGTTAAGTTTTAATGTTACTAGGTATTCATGATCTCGTGACTTCGTATTAAAGTAGCGGAAGTGGCCGGCAGTTTGTTCTTGTGCTTCGGTATCTCACATGAGCCTACACAGGCTGTGTCCAACGAATGAGACGTAACGCACGAGAGGACACGTAGGGCCTACTTTACATTGCCTGGAGTTACGTTTCCATCACTACCTCATTAAGCTTTTGTAACTGTCTTGCGTAAGAAGGGCTACAAAACTGAACTCGGTATGGACGGATGGATGCATGGATGGATGGATGGATGGATGGATGGTTGGATGGATGGATGGATGGATGGTTGAATGGTTGGATGGATGGATGGATGGATGGTTGGATGGATGGACGGATGGATGGATGGATGGATGGATGGAGGGAGGGAGGGATGGTTGGATGGATGGATGGATGGATGGACGGATGGATGGATGGTTGGATGGATGGAGGGAGGGATGGTTGGATGGATGGTTGGATGGTTGGATGGATGGATGGTTGGATGGTTGGATGGTTGGATGGATGGACGGATGGATGGATGGTTGGATGGATGGACGGATGGATGGAGGGAGGGAGGGATGGATGGATGGATGGATGGATGGACGGATGGATGGATGGATGGACGGATGGATGGATGGATGGAGGGAGGGATGGTTGGATGGATGGATGGATGGATGGATGAATGGGGATGGATGGATGGATGGATGGACGGATGGATGGATGAATGGTTGGTTGGGTAATCAGGTAGGAAGGCAGGCACAGAAATAGAAAAATAGAAAGGTGGGTGGAAAATTAATTCTTTTTTTTTTTAATTCGCTTAGTTGGGGGGTGGAGGTGGAGTCCTACTGGGTCCATTCGGCACGGCGGCTACTAATTGGCCTATTGTAGCCTGCCCCGAGTGATTATGATGATGGAGAATTGGTAGAATGAAGATTGGCAGGGGAAACCGAAGTACTCGGAGAAAACCCGCCCCAGCTCCACTTTGTCGACCACATATCCCACTTGACCAGACCCGGGATGGAACCCAGGCCGCCTCGGTGGGAAGCCAGAGACTAACCGCTTGAGCTATGGCGCGGAGAGGGTGGGTGGAAAAACTGGAAACTATAAAACTATATAGACAAGAGACACTGGCGAATGTAGAGATAAAGAAAATTATTTGTTACAGATTGCATCATAACCTGATGATTTTAACGACAGGGGCATCATTAAAACAAATAAGATATGAACAACGATACAACAATACATGTACCTTAGTTGCTTGCCATAGTAGCAAGCTAATTGCTGCCTGCTTCATGTTTGTTTCTTGCTTGGCCTACACTTCTACCTTCAAGATAGAGATGTTATTTTCCTCCGAAACGCCGGCTTACTTTCCCTGAAATACGCTGCGTTATATCTCAGAGATACAGTTCTTCACGAGAATCTCAAATCCAACAAGTTCTAGTTCAGTTTTTAAAGTACGATATAGTAAATGAAAAAGAATTTACTTACCCTAGAAAGCACCACAGCGGCAATCAAATTCCTTGCCGTCAGGTCCTGCTGTGTGGCTCGCGCCTAATGTAAACCTGAAAGTATATAGGACAGTTTATTTTGAGTAAAATCAAGTGAGCAGTAACAAAATGTTACCAGGACTTTTTTAGAATTTTACTAAACATGGCATCCGCTCATATCGAAAAGAGACGACAATGTTTTTAAAGTTCTTTGCTATACATTAATATAAAAAACCTGTGAGGTGTAAGTACACTAGTACCACTTAATACAGAGCCCTGAAGTAATGCAATAGGAAAGTATATGCACATATGTAATATTGGTCTTATGTTAAATAAATTATTTTACGCACTAAAGTTAGTACGAGCGGGTCACGGTAGCCGAGCGGTCTAAGGCATGTACTGTCTTCGCTCGCTTGGAAATGGGATATTGGGTTCGAATCCCACTCAGGGCATGGATGTTTAGTTTGTGTGTGCGTTTTTCTGTGTTTGTGTACAGGTAGAGGCCTTGCGACGAGCTGATCACCCGCCCAAGGAGTCCTACCATATGTCTAAGATCTAGGAAATCCGAAGTGAACGGAGAAGTTCATGGAGGTATGCCTAGGCCCACTGGGGCTGTAGTGCCAAGGGGAAAAAGTTGGTACGATAATCAAGCCAAATATAACCGTCCAATTTTATACTTGATTATTTTGACGAAGATTCTCCCCTCTCTTCAGAATGTAAGTACGCTGAACAAACTGTCATGAGTGGAGAGGAAATAATTAAAGTATAATTTTCGTTTCTGCTAATGTTTGCGCCAAAATTATACAAATCAACAAATGATGATAAATTTAATTTCAATTAACCTGAGCTTAGAGCACGCGTTACTTCAGCTGGGTACTTAAAATTGTCTAGGTAATTTTTTCACTGCGCTACAAATTTCGATGATGTTTAAGGATTTAAATTCACTTCGTTTTATATCTTATGTATGTTTGTCTTTTAATTGCGCTCTATTTCAGCACTGCATGACGATCACTTAACAGTGTTAATATATTTGCAGTTACAATAGGCACCCTCTGTTATAATTGATTATAAATGATGCTACAGAACGACGTAGCAGTTGTGAGGCGAATGGGTAATCAGAAGTGTTTACCAGCCTGTTCAGTCTATGTGAGATTCCAGCTGGAATAACAAACGGCACACGTGAAAATATTTGCTTTCGGGGGTGGAGGTCGTTCGAGCGTCTGTACTATGTGGCAGTTCATTAAGTCAGGGCCATTAAACAAACTACATTCGGAAGCACTTGTCTGAAAGTCATTTGCTTCCTAAATAACGAGAATATTGACTGAGGCATGAATGCTCACGTTCTAATGTAGTGTAATGTAGTGTAGTGTAGTGTGATGTAACAAATAGGTAACAAATAGGTAGTAGTTATAAGGGATAATTTGATTATTTTATTTAACATGTACATGACAAGTTTCGTAATCTGAATATTTCCTAAGAAGAAGTTTGTTATGTGTTGACCTCGACCTCTGCTAAGATCGTCACAAACACACATGTTATGACTAGACAGAAGGGTTGAGAAGTATCTCGGCCTGGGTTCAAAATATCATATGACCATGCAACTGCTCATTATATCCTTGTATGTTAAGAAATGATACATTGAACTTAATTGCAAAATGGAAGTATGGTATAAGAAGTAAGTTTTAGTGTGTGGAGGAAGGAGAGACCAACAACATCTGGTCGAGTGTACATCCATTGTACTTGAAGATTTACTTATTCTATTTCTGGAAAGTCTAATTAAACTATTTTCTACACTTAACTTTCTTCATCATTCGAACTCCTTGGACTCTAGTCAAGGCAGAGCCCTTATCCTACGAATTAATTGGAACTTTGTATAAGAAGATAATTATACGACGTCTTATGGTGATGCCCCGAAGAGATCACCTCGGATACGTGACGAGTTACCCAGGAAACGGAACAATGAAGACAGATTCCCTTCACTGGGTGCTTGTATGCTAATGCATCAGTTTCCATACGTACTTATGGAAACGAAGTCTAAATCTCAGTCACAAAATCCCAAATTGCACTGTACCGTGATTTCTAATGGTTACGTAACGAGTAACTTTGTATTTTTTTACTTCTATTTTTAATGTCTTGATGGATAATGTGGAAAAATGATACGAACGGAACATGTCACATCGATGAAAGCATCAAAATCTGTGTGGGAAACCTGTAAGAGAAAAAGTTATTCGGGAAAATAAGATGTTGATAGGAAGATAATACTAAAAAGGAGAATAATGAAGGAGGTTGTAGGGATGTAAATTGAGCTAAGTGACTTTATGGTACGGTCCTAATATGCTGCTTTATAGCTGTGGCGTCTGAGAAGCTGCTGGTTTTCCTATACCGTGTGTATTATGTGCTGCACAGCCCTGTACTTCGTTGTGTAGTTCGTAATTGAGATGTGACGGTTCGAGCCCCATTCAGGGCTAATGCAGTAACCCATTCACGGAGGGTTTTACTGGTGTTATACGTGTATTAAGGGTTGATTGATTTTTCAACTGCTGTGTGTATGTAGCGCCGAACAGCATGCGATTCTGTGAATGATTAATTTGAAGGGACGTGGAAGGTGGCGGTATAATTTCCATCAAAACTTCATTATTCAAGTTCAGTTACTTAAACGCTGATACAGCGTTTTAAATTCTGCTGACTGGAAAATAATAAGCAAGCAGTTATTCATTTCAGTACATGATAATTTTACAGTTGATTAAGAAACACCCTGTCACTAACTTATATAACACGAAGGTTCACCACCGTCATAAAAAAGAACGACATTGGCCCCTTTTCTGAATCAGTGCAATTCTATTTCATCTTCAGTGCTATTTCTGTAACAGACACTTTAGCATTTATATCCTTTCGAATCCTTACTCACCCAAGTACCCTGTTCCCTTGAGTTTATAAGAACAAAATGTTACACGTCATGTCCCTCTTATCGAGTGACTTACCCTATGGGAGACGTAAAGAGGAACCTCTTGCACGTCATGTCCCTCTTGTTGAGTGATTTACCATATGGGAGACGTAAAGAGGAACCTCTTGCGCGTCATGTCCCTCTTGTCGAGTGATTTACCCTATGGGAGACGTAAAGAGGAACCTCTTGCACGTCATATCCCTCTTATCGAGTGATTTACCCTATGGGAGACGTAAAGAGGAACCTCTTGCATGTCATATCCCTCTTGTCGAGTGACTTACCCTATGGGAGACGTAAAGAGGAAACTCTTCCTCGCCTCATTCTCATAATTGCGTTGTTAGTTCATCTGTTACTGCTCAAACAGTATTTTCAGTGCGATATTCTGAAATAGAGTTAGGCGCTCGTTAGAGAATGAGGGACAGTAGTACAGGTCCCAGGAATTAGTGTCAATGCTGGAAATTGCACTCACAGATCGGATACTGTTACATTGACCTGCCTCGTCTGTTAATTTCATGGCGTTTAATGTGATACTCTTATCACATAAAGGCCTGAAACCGTGTGATGCGGGTTAGTTTATCCATTGATCCTTTTATTTACGTTCTGAAATCCAACCCATACAGAGGGAGAATCTGTCCGTTTGTTCGCCACATTAACAGATTCAGACCTACTCAGTGAAAGTAACTGAAGAGTCCTCTATTCTGAGAAGTGAAGCTACATAGTCCCGTGAAAGTCAGCCGATATTAGGAGGATTATATCGCCCCCATCTTCAGGTTCGTAGAGAAAACCGAAGAAGTAACCTGCACGAAGTACGTGTATGTAGTAAGCAAAGCTCTGTCTGCTGCCTCTTTCATGCTGATTTCTTCTTTAGTTTACCGAAACTGACATAAGAACAGTTCGGTTGTGTTAACAACATGGCAAGGATTGCGAGGTCGTCAGAACTGAAGCAGTCTCCAGCAGCCGAGCTGCTTTGATGAGTTAGTGCCTTCTGCTTTCTTTGTATACATTTTGTTCTTTGCCTTTCTTTCAGTGTGTTTATTTATTTTATAAGTTAATTGCTTAATCATCTCTTTGTCTTTCTTCATTCCTTTTCCTCGCTATCCTCTCCTCCTTTATCCCTTCCTTTCTTTCATACCTCTCCCTTTGCCTTCAGAAGTGCATGTACTGCGTATTTTTCTACTTTTATGTTGAATTTTCAACACAACTGACTCGTCCCTACCACTTTTCGCCACTTAGTTCATGACACGAACTGGGATGTCAGTATCCAGAGCCAACTCTCCAAACTATCGGTGTAAAAAGGCGAGGTGCTTGCTGTTCTTAAGACGTAGGGGTAAGTGGTATAGCACCATCAATCGTGACCTCGGCATTAGATGGAAGTGAGTGGTCAGCTTCACGCATCTACTACTTTATTCCCGAGGAAAGAGCGCTGGTACCCGTTGGGTGGGAGGCTGGGTGGGTCCAGGAGCCGGTCTGGACACTGTGAACTCAAGAAAGAACTTTTGCTGTCCCAGCTGCCATATGTTTGCATGCGTAAATGAATGGCTTCTGCATGAACTGTGAGAGAAACGCAAAGGGGAAAGTGCTGGGGTTTCGGTACGTAAAATCTCCTGTGTTTAATGTCTGCTGAATGTAGCCTGAATTCTACACATTTCTACCATTTAGTCTTCCAGTCCCTGTGCGCTGCGCAGTAGTGGAATTCGATACTGCCGTTTGCCTTACATCACCAGCCTGCTGTAACAGAACTTTGCACTCTGCGGGTTACAGTCGCTTTACGAAACAAACTCTTTGGTCTTGGCCCCTTTTTAAATGTAAACTTTACAAGTGGATTTCGTTTAATTTTCTTCATCTCATCTGAACAGGCAGAGCCACTTAACGCTTTCAACGAGCGTGTTAATGCCACAACATGAAATCGAGAGAAGGAGAGAGAGCTACAAACTGACAGCCTTAAGTGTATTTCCATCAGTTTGCCAAATAAATATTTACATTGACATAATGAATAAAATACAATACAATAAGCCTACATACATTCTGCTGGGTATATCAAGAGAAATAATATAAAATGTAAAGTTGTCCCTGTGCTTAACTAATTAAGCACTAAGCCATGAAGGCTTATGTGGGAGTGAATATGTAGATATACACAGGGTGATTCGGAATTATTATTATTTCATGGCCCAGAATTTTCAAATTGAAAATAATGAAGTAAGACTTCTGGCGGAATATGAAATTATAGCTTAAAAGTTATATTATCTATAGAATCAATACTGCAGGATGTTAAACAACTTCAAATTACGATCCTTCATAACACGTAAGATGTCCAAGATTCCTGGATTCGATCAAAATCTTCCTGCAAAGGGCTCGGTCCCCCTTTCCTTTTGGTGCAGAACATTCCCAGCCACTTGAAATTTATTTAACCAACGTCAGATAGCATTATCTGAAGGTGGATCTTTCGCATATTGAGTTCAGTAATGACGTTGCACTTTGTTTTCTTTGGACAGTCGCCATTTTGATACATGGTGTCATAGTTTCTCCCGGACATCAATACAAGTGCGTCATTTTCAAATAAAACTATCTTAGTAACATTTCAATATTCCACAAACAGTTTTGTTTTATTCTATCTGACTTGATAATCGCAGGCGATAAAGATCCCGACAATAATTTAGAATCACCATGTACGTCCACGTATTCTTGACCTCATAGTAGGTGAGTGGTAAGCTTCACCCCCCGGCCGATATTCCCTGGGGGAAGAGCCCCGATATCCATTAGATAGGAGGCTGATTGGGCCCCAGAACCGGTCTGACCTACGTGGAGGGGAGATAAATCTTGCCTCTACCGGGACTCGAACTCCGACGCCTCGGCCGTCCAGCCCGTAGCCAGTAACTACACCGCACGTAGTGTTCCCAAGCGCTCACTCATCCAGGTAATAACCACACCCAATCTTGTTTAAATGCTGTGATCGGACGAAAACAGGTGTTTTCAGCATGGTATGGCCGTTGGCATCAAAGGAAATACACATCAAAATTAATTCTCATTCATTCATTATAAGAGTTAAAATATGCCATTATGATAAAAGTTCAGTTCGCTGACGGAATTCAGTGCTAATCCCGTGCCGAATTGTTCAAGATTTTCGGAATGAAACCGGCGGGGGTATTCTTTCCTCTTGAAGAGCATGTTGATCCCTCTGTCTTAACTGTGTGGCGCCCTAACTTTTGCCGTCTTATTGGGTTGTATGTTAAACATTTCTTCGGAATTTGTCTATCTTCCATTCTTAAAATTCACAATCCAGTGCTCAGTTTATTTAAGATCCATTTCAGAATTCTGGTCCTATGTACCCACAAGACACCCCACTATGCGTACTACGTATCCCGCTCATCTTACGTTTTTCGACTATATTACCAGAATTATAGGACCGCCTCTGTTGTCTAGTGTTCAGAGTTCCTGGCTATGGATCCAGAGGTCCCAGGTTCGATTCCCGGTGCTACCAGATTTTCTGAGAAGTAGTGGGTCTGGAACGGAGTCCACTCAGCCTCGTGAAGATAATTGAGAGCTATTTCAAGGAAATAGCTGCTCCGGTCTAGAAAACCGAAATGAACGACCGTGGGGATTCGTTGCGCTGACAACGCGACGCCCTCCATCCGCTAAAGTTGACACTAACTTCGCTGATAATCGGCGGTCGCTCAGTCGGTATAGTTCGCTTGCAGACTAAAGCCACGGAATTTGTTGTTTTGTACCAGAATTATATTTATGGAAGAGTATAATATGAGGTAAAGGGTTAAGGGGAGGAAAATCTTTAGAACATCCTAACAATTCTTTTGCACACGAAATATATATTAGTGTTCTTATTCACAGGCATTAATCACTAAACTGTATAAAGCAGTTTCTTCTAGCCATTTATATGTAGATTATAAAATAGTTTGAAGAAAAACATTGTCACAACATCCCACCACCCCCACCCCCTCCCCAAGATTTGCTTACTTATTGTCGCTAAGCATCAGAGTAAGAATGAGTTTGTATCAAGTTCACCGCACAATATTGTGAGCCCACACCACACATAACTCATGAATTTGCCCTGGGGCTTTGAATGCATGTCTCGTGCTTTATCTTGCTTCGTCGTAGTCACTCTATCTGGATGCAGATGTGAAACTAAACTTGATTCTTGCTTTGATCTCGGTCAGAAATCCAAGGGAAAGGATTCAGCTTTGCTGAACATCAGTTATATGACGAGTGAGGCAGAAGTTTCTGCTTAATGTATTGAGGCTGTATGTCTACAGCCTGCAATACTAATAGCAAAGGAACCAGATACTGCACGCACAGCAGGCAGACTCGAGATTTGTCACACTCCCTTCTGGGTAGGGTTACTCGTGTTCTCGTGATGTCAGATCTGAAGGAATTAAAATGTACAGTAAGATTTAAGAACGTAACGGAGTTCGCGTCTCAGCTCCTAAGAAAACTCTCGTATCAACTGAGCGAAAAGCATTGTGGACATGGAAGTCATAGGGGTCGTTTCTGTGAAATAAATAATGCCAACAGTTTCTGCGTTCTGTATGGTTGTGAACCTTGTTCTGACATAAGGGAGGAACATAGACTGAGGGTGTTTGAGAACACGGTGTGGAGGAGAATATTTAACCGAAGAGAGATGAAGTGACAGGAGGTTGGAGAAAACTGCATAATGAGGAGCTTCATAATTTGTACTCTTATACAAGTATAATTAGAATGATCAAGTCAAGGAGGATGAGGTGGGCAGGGCATGTAGCACGAATGGGGAGAAGAGGAATGCATATAGGATATTGGTGGGAGAGCCAGAAGGAAAGAGACCACTGGTAAGACCAAGGCGTAGGTGGGTGGAGAATATTAAAATGGATCTTAGAGAGATAGGAAGGGATGGTATGGATTTGATTGATCTGGCTCAGGATAGGGACCAGTGGAGAGCTCTTGTGAACACGGTGATGAACCTTCGGGGTCCATAAAATGCTGAAAATTCTTGAGTAGCTGCAGAATTGGCGGCTTCTCAAGAAGCGCTCAGCTCCATGAGTGGAGGAGTGAACATTTTCTGCAATGATTCAAACTCATGTCATCTAAACAACAGATAGTCGAGTTAGCTACATAGTGGCCGATACGCCTATGGCGATATTATAAATCGGTAGATATCGGCAGGACAGAGGAAGATGGAACGATAGATAAAACTTGTGACTTAAATCCGGAAATTACCCGGTTCGAGTTCCGGCCGAGGTACCATCACTAACTAGACCGATGTTAACTGTTCCTGCGCAACGCTGGACTATTTCATTTAACTAGATCATTATCGCTTGTTCCTCTAATTCTTCCAGCTTCACCGAATGTCATTATCTCCTCATACCTTTCGATATTATGAGCAGAAAATTTATGCGGAAAATGAGAATAGAAGCAGAGATCTGCAGAGAAATAAAGCACAGTGCAACGTAGATCTGCATATACGTGACTGCAGCGCCTCTAGGTAACTGGGAGAAACCTCCAGCCGCTGGAAACTGAAGCGCCATCATCGCAACCAAGCGAACGTCATTTTCTGTAGCGTAGTAGGGAGATAACTTATTCTATGGAGAAGGGATCACACTGACACCACATAAAAGCCTTATCCGCAGTCTCAGCTTCCCCTAGAAGCGCTTGTGGCTCACACGAAGAGTGCGGAAAGCTCTGTGGCTCGTAGGAAAGTGTAAGGTGGATTGGAAGGCAGGCAAGTGTGAGATACTGTACAGCTCCGACGTGGCTAAGCTTGAGTGAATCTGCTGCAGCTGCATTTGACAGGGCGTCTACAGCCTATTACGTCATAAGGATGGATCTTGATCAGAGTCTCGGGTGTTACTTAGCGTTGCCTAACACAGGCTCTAAGAAAGTAGTAAATGGGGTTTACTTTGGAACGTCGGTGAGCCGAACCCACGTTAATCCGAACTCGTGGTAATCCGAAATGATTACAGAGCCGTAAAAACAATCGGCAACTCCAAAAATTTAAAATTTTAACTGATTATTCTACTTCTTTAAGTGAAAATGAATACTTGCTTGTCCTGTCTGTCCAGGTAGTGCAAGATATAATACGGCTACTGCTTGCCCTGGTTCTGACGTGTAGTGGAACGTCCGTACGTTCTCATCGTCGGCTGGACGTCTCAGAGTGCTTATAAGCCTTCTGAATAAATAATTTTCCCGAAATTCTAAGTGTTTATTTGGAATCCAGTAATTCAAATGATCCGATAGTCCGAACACGTTAGTATTTATCTAAGTTGCAGTATATGAGTGTTATTGTGTTTCAGACTAACACACATTTAATAGAGCAATATTCTTTGTCACGAAATGTTCTGGCACTTGGTGTCATCTGAATATGATATTCAACTGTTTACTACTGATCAACGTTTGGATTAATATATCACTTTGGCTAGGATCTCTCTATTATCCTCATGTCTGGTACCTGCATAGATCAGATATGTACTTGAGTAACTGATGGTTATGGCCGCGCCATAGCTCAAGCGGTTAGTCGCTGGCTTCCCACCGCGGCGACCCGGGTTCGATCCCGGGTGTAGTCAAGTGGGATCTGTGGTGGACAAAGTGGCGATGGGGCAGGTTTTCTCCGAGTACTTCGGTTTCCCCTGCCAGTCTTCATTCCACCAATTGCTCCACAATCACCCTCACCTATCATCTGGGGTTGGTACAATAGGCCAGAAGTGGCCACAGTACAAGGGACTTAGTCCCACCCCACTAGCAATAAAAAACTGATGGTTAGCCAGCTGATAAATTACAGCCTTTTATGGAACCATGAAATTTCGTTCCTGTATCCACTTCCACTATTGAACCCTAGCATGAGCCACCTGAATCTAATTCTCGTCTTCCTTTCCCAGTTATTTAAGTTCCGTTTTAGTATCTATATCCGGATCTTTCAAGAGACCTCTCATTTTTAGGTTTTCCCCCTTAAAATTATATACGTATTTTTCATCTGATGCTCATCTCATGTCAACAATATTGATTTCAGCATTCACAAAATATTGGCGAATCACATCAATTATAAAAATTTACAGTATGCAAATTCCCTCGGCCTGCTGTTATTTGCTCTTAGTTACCACTGTCTCCTCAACTCTGTGTATTCAGATAACGTCAGTCTGTGTTCTGTCCGTATGGTGAGACGCCAAGTGTCACAAGCACATGTGAATAATTTTGTGCAATTCGATCTTAGGATCTTAGACAGGAAGCAGTAAGGCGAAACATTTTGAACCGAATCATATAGCAAGTACACCTGTGGTTTATTTTTTGGCAGCAAATTAACGATGCCGACTCCGAAAGCATTTCCGTAGGGCTAACAAAAGTGTAACCGGATAAATTCTCAACACTTATTTGAAGCACATGTCGCCTTACAACGGTAGCCGGTGTGATTCAAATTCAGATGATATGTGGTTCGAATCCCTGCCTGAACGGACTATTCGACTGATTTTATTTTCCCCAGCCTCTCAATGAGAATATGAGCAGTACAACTTAAACAATTCACGCCTCCTTCTCTATCCTTGGCTCCTCACCATTCACCATTTCTTTCGGCTCTACATACTGACTAAACCAAAGCCAAATGGCCGCGCCATAGCTCAAGCCGTTAGTCGCTGGCTTCCCACCGCGGCGGCCCGGGTTCGATCCCGGCTCTGATCAAGTGAGATTTATGATGGACAAAGTGGCACTGGGGCGGGTTTTCTCCGAGTACTTCGTTTTCCCCTGCCAATCTTCATTCCAATAAATTCCCCATCATCATAATCACCCTGGGCAAAATACAAGAGGCCAATCAGTGGCCGCCGTGCCGAGTGGACCCAGTTGGAGTCCACCACCAATAAGCAAATTAAAAAAAAGCCTATATTATTAACATTATACTACGGGGTAGCGTAGTCGGTATAGCGTCTGGGTACGGGCTGTACGACTGAGGGGTCGGATTTCGAGTCTCGGTAGGGTCAAGAATTTTCTTTTCTCCAAATCATCCAGACCGCCTCTGAAGTCCACCCAACTTCCTATCCAATGTGTATCGGGGACTCTTTTCCTGGGGGTAAAACGGCAAGGGCATGAAGCTGACCACTCAACTCCAGCTAGTTCCGAGGTCAACAAAATGTGGAGCTATACATCCACTCCCCCATACGCCTTCATGTCTTAGTGCTTCATTCGTTGAGCACGGTAAACTTTACCTTTACTTTTATACTATCGGAGCGCGAACAGTGTAAACGGGCTCTTAAAATTTTATGCTGTTGCCTCGGTTGTCAAACCTCAGCCCATTCGTGAGGCTGCCTCCAGTGAAAGCTCCGTGCACAAAACAGAACTCAGCTGAAGCAGTCGATAGCAGACTGAGAGTCATTACACGCAAGGTGGTGATTGATGAACTCATCCTACCCAGCTAAGTAGTTCACGTACATTCGTGAAAAAAGGATCAAGTTCATTCAATCTAAGATTCAGCTTTCTGGAATTTGTTTCTAACCTGCATTTTGAATGGTAACTGCAGACACTGCTGCTTTCAACGGCTAGGGTATGAACGCATGCGCTGTACAATTACTCACAGAAAACACATTGCTGCTCGGCAACGGATATCATGTATTGTGTTCAGGCATGTCTACCCAAGCATTGCCTAACAATGGACGCCCTATTGTTGCGCATTCGTTGCTGTGGGGGTGCAACAATTCGGTCTTTGTTGCTTAAGAACTTCTCTAGACAAAGGTCTGTTTATGTTTTGTTGCCTAGGAATTGCTAGCCGTTGACCAGCAATGGACATTATACAGTCCGGCCTTCCTGGCGGCATGCCACAATATAAATTGGGACCTAATATGCACACATGCTATAAGGGATAATAAAGTGAATGATAATTGTGACAAAGTGGGTTCTCAGTGTTCATTAATAAAATAAGCAGTTACAGATTTCTTATTGCATACGTGGAAAGAATCTAGACGGATTCATATCGGAAATATTATGTGTCTGAAGTAATTATTGGAGTAAAACGAGTACGTTCAACGTACGAAGACAATTACTCCACGATACTGGCTCATCATACTGTCTTACCGTCGAGACAGATTTCTGGAAACGGAAGTGTAGAACGCATGGTCGTGGAAACTATTTCTGTTGGAGAAATTCTGTCTCGGTCTCTCTGTCACTCTCTGTCTCTCCAGAGGGAATAGTAAAATCGCCACTAGCTACCTGTGTATTATTTATTGTTCCTGAGAAACACGTCTCTCATAGCAGCAAAACCATTCTACTAAATAAAACAAGCTGCTCCTCGCAGGGCCTATCCTAATATCATACTTTTGATAAGGTTTGTTTTAAAATAAGTAAGTCGCACTGTAGATCCATTGAAGCTCCTTCTAATGACGAAAGACAGAACTCTAAAAATTTCAATATTTTAAGTTTATTCGTGATCTGTAAATCGTTTTATTTTTAAATGTGCTCAATGCCTTAACCTAGTGCTTTGCGTAGTACATACACGCATGTTACCTTCATGCATCTGTCAGTTTCTTCTCAAAAAATTACTATGCATTTTCTTTAAGAGGAATACCCTGAACATATAACTACTAATTATGTCAAAGTCCTGAATGTTATGAACTCAGTGTTGAATGGCATTGTCTTCTAGACATACTAGAATCCGAGTTCTTACAGCGCAATCTAGATTGTTAACATTAGAGAGCAATACGCAGTGAGGCATGAAGTATTACTTTCATTTGAGCCACGGTGCGTTACTGTAACAACAATTTTATTGCGAAACAAATACATGCACGATATTTATGCAGTGTGATAGAAGAAATTTAAAATTACTTACTGAGTTTCAAAAGAATATAGTAATATTTTTAATTCCCTTAGTGAGGGTGAAATCATAATATAAAGAGAGGAAACAGACGTTTTGAAAATGTGGGACAGTTCAGATTTTTGGGAACAACGATAAGAGATAGTAATCTGATTCAGGAGGAAATTAAGAGGAGACCGAACTCGGGCAATGCTTGCTACCATTCAGTACACAACCTTTTGTCTTCTTGTTCGCTGTCTAAAAACATAAAAATTAGAATATACAAAACTATAATTTTGCTTGTGGTTCTGTATGAGCGTGAAACGTGGTCTCTGACATTAAGGGAGGAACGTAAACTGAGGGTGTTTTAGAACAGGGTGTTGAGGAGAATATTTGGATCGAAGAGAGATGAAGTGACAGGAGGTCGGAGAAAACTGCATAATGAGGAGCTTCATAACTTGTACTCTTCTCCAAATACAATTAGAATGATCGAGTCAAGGAGGATGAGGTGGGCAGGTCATGTAGCACGAATGGAGGCTACGAGGAATGAGTATAGGATATTGGTGGGAGGGCCAGAAGGAAAGGGACCACTGGGAAGACCAAGGCATAGGTGGCTGGACAATATTAAAATGGATCTTAGAGAAATAGAATGGGATGGTATGGATTTGATTGATCGGGCTCAGGATAGGGACCAGTGGAGGGCTCTTGTGAACACGGTAATGAACCTTCGGGTTCCATAAAATGCTTGGAAATTCTTGAGTAGCTGCAGAATTGGCGACTTCTCAAGACGGGCTCAGCTCCATGAGTTAGTTATACTGAGGGTGGAGTCCAGCTGGGTACACTCGGCACGGCGGCCACTGATTGGCCTATTGTACCTGAACCGGGTGATTATGATGATGGAGAATTTGGTGGAATGAAGATTAGCAGGAAAATCGAAGTACTCGGAGGAAGCCTGCCGCAGTGCCACTTTGTCCAACACAAATCCCACTTTACCAGACCCGGGCTCGAACCCAGCCCGCCGCAGTGGGAAGCCAGTGACTAACCGCTTGAGCTATGGCGCGGCCAAAGAACATAGTAACAAGTGACTGAGAATAACACGACACAGGCGAATAAATTTCTTAATGAAACTTCTACCTAGTTGCAAAGACTTCTTCTGTTCTGAGACACTAGATATTCCCTGATAAGGCGTATAGTGATTAATATTGTACTGATATATTTTGTACAAAACGTCTTCCGAGGAAAGGGACCCAAATCCATAATTATTTACGCCAATTTTCTTCTTCTCCGAAAACACTTTTTCAGCCAAGCAGCTGTTCTATTACTTTTACACATATGCTTGATAAATATGCCAGACGCATATTTTGTCTTGAATTAAAAATTTCTTACTACTCACTTATGCCACGGCGTATAATTCACGACATTTACGCCAGTAATACCGAATCTTGTAAATTAGGTGTTTTCAGGAACCACAGTTAGAATACGGAAATTATCGTAGCAGCATTTCGTAGGGAATCGTGACTGAAGGGCCCGAAATTCGAGTAGGTTCTACGAAACCTGGAGCCACTTTCAAGGTATAACTGAATAAAGCAACAAAGTAGACTTCCATAACCCTGTTCAGTGCATCTGCACTTTCACGTCTTTCATCCAACTTTCTATTCCATTTTCTCGCGTCTCTGCAAAAAGTAGATGTTTCTGTTCGTAACCCAATATACGGAGTGGGAGACGCCAAGAAATTGTCTCATTCGTCAAGGGAGAATGTTCGTCACTTTTTGCTGATGCGGTGTGACAGGTGATAGGTCTTCTTGGTGGACAGCCTGGTCTCTGGGACCTTACTCATCGCTCGCCCCGTCTCTCACCTGCCACAGTGAATTGCGAGGGACATGAACTCCATTATGCAGGGTCTATCGACAGGGCCTTCAGTAATTCCCTTTACTAAGTTTCCCTGTTCTTGTGAGTAACAGTGTCTGCATGATTGATTATTCAACGTCAATATTTTCCAGACTCGCGTAATTTATTCTCGTTACACGAAAGGGTCGCTTAATCTTACGCTATCTAAACTCGGTGATGTTTCTTGCCTTTGTCTTTCTTCGAAATGGCCTTGTCTTCCATCTCTGAACCACAGAAAACAAGCAGGGACTGACGCACCATTTCCACCCTCGAAGGTTCTTCGTAGACGAGACCTAGAAGCTTCATATTATATCGCGAAACTTTGTTTGCAAGAAAAAGAGAAAAACAACACAAGAGTTATTATTACTTTGTTCGAAGTGTGATTCTAAGTACTTTGAACTTCACAAAGATCTGTTGAGTTCTTACGAAAGTATTAACACGAATCTACTTATATTAAGGTGCTTACAGTATAAGGGAAAATAAATTACAATTATGCTATAGGGATTTTCAAAATAATGTTTATTTTCTTATATAAACTGCAAAAAGTCCTTCTTGAGAAACTCACATTCGCTCAGCTGGTGAAGAACTTCCTTACCACCGACCCCTAAACTTCACCAAATAAAATTCACGTCTAGATTTTGGATACGTTGTGATATTGTCCTCTCATACATGCCTATAACTCCCAAAATAGTCACATCTGTTCGGTTTTTCCGAATAAATTTGTGTACATATTTCCTTCTGCTAATGCTTTTCTTCTTGAGTTATTCCACCAAATATTCCATAGTTCTCTCGTCTTCTTCTTTCATGCTACATGCTACACAGTAATACACGTATTTGGCGAAGGGTAAGAATTGTGAATTCCTTCGTTTTATCCTTCTAGATCCGAACATCCTGCTCAGCGGCTGTTCTCAAATTAGTTCTATTTATATTACACTTAGGCTGAAAGACCAAGTCTTCAACCTCTCTAAAACAGCAAGAAAATTATCATTTTATATTTTAGAGAGGATACAGGAAAACAAAGATTTCGTAACTAAAATTCAGCAAATGTGATCCGAATTTTATCTACGTTTATTCTGAACTTACATTCAGTAATGAATACACTCTAACTAGACCGCTCGCGTCTTCCAATTTCACTGAAAACAATCCCCTTCTCATCTCACATGATGCTAAATATCCTGTTCGGTGAATAAATGTTTCCAAAACATCTGCGAACCAATAAACGAATTCTACAGAAGGCAGAAATTTTACAATTTTATATTTTAAGCGTTTCGATGAAACTAAGGAACCCATTAGGAGTGTCACATACTCGTGGTTGTAGCCTTTAATTACCGAAATCTTTGATGATTTGAAATAAAAGTATAGCAGAGATGTTTTCAAAGCTTGTTTGATGCAAAACGAATTTCTTACAAAACAGAATTTTACGAGCTATTACATATTTATTCAAAATTCAGCTCATCTAATTTTTTTTCTTAATCATATAAAAGTGAGGTAAATGTCTGTGACTTACACACACACACACACACACACACATATATATATATATGTACGACCATCTTCTTTTTGAAAACTTTGGTAAGAACACATTTGGAGCGCATAGAAAGCAACCAAGATGGTTCAAAGCAGGCTCTTTCTTCTCGCAAGATCACAACTTTGTTTGAAGAAGAAGATAGTTTCGTAGAAGTACAATATACTCTCCTTTCAACTTTCCCGCTTTCCGTGGCGAAATAGGAGTACATTAGCCAAGCTTTAATTCCAAATTTTCATAGTTCAGAATCACCTTACGTTAAACGTCTCCGGCTTTCGGCTACAGGTGCTGAATATATGATCTTCCAGCAATTCCTGCAGTTCCCCGAATTTGTGGTATTCACTAAACAATCTTCGGAGAGTTTCGTGGAAGCTGCACATTCAGTGCTTAATGTAACTGCAGCAGGTCCTAAAGAATATAAAACTAAAATCTTCATAATAGCTTTAAGGTGCAATTGTTATGACACCTGCTTCTTATTTTGAGAGCGTCTCGCTCGAACCTCGACCAGAAAGTTGTTCATATTATTTACTTATTGCACTCAGAGGAATTTAGACATAGCACTGCACTTCTCTTGGACTTCACGCAACTGACTGCAGTTCCCTTAGTCGCTGAGTTTGATATTCATGTGGGCTTTCGTATATATAAATTACAATTTCAGTCAGGGACATTCACTGCGTTTATCATTACAAAGACTTTTTGCGCCGGATTAAGAAACCTATGTAATTTAATTTAACCATAAATAATATTCTGCCCCACAGAATCGTGAATTCAAGGCCTGGAAGGGATGTAATTTTCAGCTCTGGAAAGCAAAACTAAAGTAAAGTTATCCATGTGCATCACGTCATGGTGATGTATGGGGAAGTAGAGGTATAGCTCCACCATTCTTAAGCTCAGTATCAGATCGAGGAAAATGATCAGTTTCACTCCCAGCCGCTTTACCCCATGAAGAAAGAATCCTCGGTACCCACTGGACCGGAGGCTGCGTGGGACCCAAAGACGGTATGGACCTTGTGGACAAGAGAAAAGGTCTTGCTCCTGCCAGAAATCCAAACCTGATTCCCTCAGCTGTCCAGCCTGTAGCTCTGTTCGCCGTGCTCGTACGGCATCTTCTCTGACGCCTGAGTAACACGTATAGTCTAATAATTCAGGCTTGCGTAAACCGGCTGAAAAGACCCGGAGATGCTAGACTGAGTTTTGCTGCATGTTTTAGCGCTTTCTGCCTCCTGAAACAGAGTCTACCACGTAAGTTTTCCATAGCTCATTACGTCACTGGCATATTTGCTTATTTGCCGCGGTACTGTATTTGTCGTCTTAGTATCATGATTTGCTTACACGTGTTCGTCAAGACTCGTGTGCCGGGAATGAAAGAAAAAAAACCTGATGCTTAATATGTAGAGCTAGGTATGATATCGTTGAAATAAATTTACTAATACATAAGGTGTGAGAAACTGTGATAGTTCAGTTTATGTAGCAACGAGCTACGGGCTGGACGGCCGAAGTTCGATTCCCGGCAGAGGCAAGACATTTCTGTAATCCACAGCATCCAGACAGCCTCTGGGGCCCACCCAGCCTCCTTTCCAACGGGTACGAGGGATTCTTTCCCCTGGGGTAAAATGGCCGACCACTTACCTCTGTCTAAAACCTTGCGTTTATGAAGTGTTGCATTTACTGACCATGCAAATTGGAATGGTGTTTTGAGCCTGCTACACTTCCGTTTCTGTGTGTGTGAGAGAGAAAGATACAGCGCTTACACACCCACACATTCACAAATAAAAGCACACAAACATATATATACATGGGGTGAACACAAATTATCTTTCAGAAATTTATTGTGAAGCAATCAGGCAAGATACAGCTTTAAAAAATTTAGACATCACACTACAACTATCAGAGTTTATTTTACCGACTACAGATTTCGATATTACGCTATTGGTAACTGTATACGTATCCCATTTGTATTCCAGTTCCATCCATAATTTTGCAGCAAGGGGATCTATACACAAACAATCTGTCCCTCTGAGCTGCTTGCAAGAGGCATAAATGGCTGGCATAGAGGGTGTCCCCTCCCCAGAACTGTCTCAAAGCGTAGATGCACTCATGTCATACATTTCGCTGTTCCAGAAGTGTCGCCATTTTCTTGACTGTAGCGCTCCTGACAGCAAATTATTGCAACTGAATGTTCACGCTTCGATTAAAAACTTGGTCTCTTGTAATCCGATGTCCGAAATTTCGGGTACATTATCTTTTCTGGTTGTTTCGTAATAAATTTCTGAAATTTAAATATCATTTGTCTTCAATCTGCATATATACATATGCACATACTTTTCTGTATATATATGTGCAAATGCATGCAAATATATTTGCGCATGTTTCGAACTAAAGCCATATCAAAATAACTGGATAGAAGCAAAGAAACCCGAATACAAATCCAATACATGAAAGAGATAGATGGCGCTGTAGGTATTTCTTACGTTCTGACAATTCTGGTGTAGATTTATTACATTCTTCTGACCTTTATTTTTCTAGAATTTCATATATTTTGCATACGTTTTTAATTTTTAATTTCACCAAGTATTCCACAATATTTACATTTTAAATAAAGTTGAATATACAGTACCTATGAATGATTCAGACTTGCAATGTTTCTGTCTCCGGTTCAGAGAGAAACTATGGCACGGTCAAATTATCATCTGCATCGCAAAATAGATGGTGGTGTATGTCACAGAAGTAAGTCTAAGTCGCGAAAGGCTTAGGAGAAGTAGTTCAAATTCAGAGGAATTTCATATTACATTAACATTTCGCGATAGACGAGTAGTGATGAAGAATTCCGTATTTTGGTGGCTGCAACCACCTGCTCAAGCTGGTTCTTCGCTCGCGGATTTTTCTACTCTGAAGATTGAGGCAAAAAGTTCCTCCGAAACGTCGGTTCATACAAGATCTACACGGCGCCACATCCCAGAAGACGGCATTCTTCATATTCACCGCGGTGAAAACCTCAAATCTTACACGAGTAATTATATTCGTCACACTATTATTATTTCTAGACATTTCGCGAAATGCGAGTAATTATAGAATAGAGTCAACAGAATAAAGGATTATATGAAAATATTTCTCCCTTTACCTGGGTTCGAGTGAAGACGCATAGAAACAAAAAAGAAGCGTTTGAACGAACTCAAAATGCCACCTTTGCTTCGAACGCTTCCATTATGTAAAGTGTATAATTGAAACAACGTTCATAAAAGAACTATAAATCTTACGGAATTTTAATTTCCAAGCAGTGCAATTTAACTGCTTCACGCTATGCTGCAATGTAGTTAAGTTTCTTCTGTATGGTGAATATGTCAGTACACAAGCATCCAGCCTGTCCTTGTCTATGTTACGCTTAGCACAAGCTGTAGGTCCCACTGTCCTTATTACCCCGTGTATGGTAGGACCGCACTGACATGACATGCTTATTGTTGATAGCTTCAAAGGCTACCTTTACTATGATTGTCAAAGGTTAGATTAAACCATGATGGGGATTCCCCGCCGGGTTGTTACAAGAGGCATTGTTGCTGGGAGAAGCTTTGATTTAGATAGTGGAATTTTAAAGCAAATGTACATACCGTCACTTTGTATCGAACTGAGCTTCTGTTTGCGTTTTCAAACGTTATGATGGGAGGATTACGGGCGAGTCTCGGGAACATAGCGACAGAGCTCTTCGGTTTCATAAGGTTCGGCATATCAGATGTTCGTGATCTTCACATGTTCAGTTTATACCAGATATTTTCGCTTCAGTTATGTAACTCTTCGATCAACTTTTCCATGTCAGTCTACTCTGCAGCCCTTGCAACATTAAATCGAAATGTCGCTCTAAATTGTTCATCCTTCTCCTTCAGTGAAAATAAGAAACCAATTATTGTTGTTGTAAGATTTGAGGTTTTCACGGCTCTCACGGTCTCTTCGTCTGCGGATTTCTTATATTTTTCCTTCTACCCTGAAGATGGAGGCGATATGTTGCTCCAAAACGTCGGTTAACATCACATATACACGGTGCCAAATCCCAGAAGACTGCTTTATTCAATTATTGTTGTTGTTTGCAAAGTAAGTTCTTGTTAGCATTCTTATTTTCACATAGCTTGTGCAGCAGATAAAATTATTATTTCATTAAATTATTATTCCTGGACACATCCACAATAATATCATCCGCTAGAATGACCCCCAAGGTAACAGCAAAGTAGTTGAGTCGAAATATACGTAAGGATATCCCAAATATTTTCCACGTAGCTGGTGAATAATAATAGGAACAAAAGCAAAACAAACTCCGTGGCCTGTAGTCCACAAGCGAACTATACCGACCGAGCGACCGCCGCTTGTGCCAACTTTTGCGGATAGAGGTGATACGTGGTCAGCGCAACGGTTCCCCACAGCCGTTAATCTCGGTTTTCTAGACCAGAGCCGCTAGTTCCTTGAAATAGCTCCTCAATTATCCTCACGAGGCTGAGTGGACCCAGTTCCATACCCACTACTTCTCAGAAAAAATGATAGCGCGGGGAATCGAACCCGGGACTTTTGAATCTGTAGCCAGGAACTCTGACCACTATACCATAGAGGCGGTCTAGTGAATAATAATAAAAAATCATAAATCATAACTCAGTACTGTAGTCTTTCTCTTCTGAAATCATTAGTCCCTCGGCTGGTCAAGAAATTGCTCACCTTACGTGAGACTCCTACTGTTTACGACCGAATTAACAAAAGCCCGCCACTGAATATGTCCCAACCCAGATATATCCTATCCACACTCTTATATCGTATTTCTTTATCAGCCATATTGGCATTGCTTTCCCATTTACTCTTATGTCTCCTGCAGTGTGGCTTTGATAACATGCATAATTAGTTGTAGTGGGGTGAGAGTGAGTCTCGAAGCAGCGTGCCTTCAGTTGGGCCTATTGTATTAGCCCTGGATGATGGTTGAATATAGACCATTGGTGGAATGGCTGAGGAAACCAATCACTCGTCCAAGGAGTCCTACCGTCCGTCAAAATGATCAATGAAACTAAGAAATCAGCCCTATGCTAATGGGAGGGAAGAGGAAAAAAAATGTAATTCCCAGTTAACAGAACATTAAACAGTAAAGCCAATAATATCAAGATTCGACAGTGGTTCTAATTCTGGGCCGGATCAGTCTGGTTCACATCCTCACAACCTGTATCTCTGAGAGACTTGAATTTTGAGTGTTTTGTCTGTAAATCTTGTTATTATAATCCGGTGCTTGGTCTGAATGAGAGAGTGGATCATGCCGGAATTCCTCAGCCGATAGGAATATGGCAATGGTGAAGTTTTGTAGAAATTAAACGGGATATAAAATATGATCTCAGGCTTCGATTGCTGTGAGACTACGCGTATCTAATTTTTCGCGTCCACTGTGGTCAGCTCCTATATTCATTAATCGTGATATTTCTGCTGCAGCACAGTAAGTCTACAGTAGATCGTCCATCCGTGTACAGTAGATACGTGAACGTGTAGAAATAAATATCACTGAAAATCCTTACTTAAAGATAACTTATAGATCCTTTGAAAACGTAGCACAATGAAGATATTTGGGAACCACAGTTACAAATCAAAATTTGATTCAGGAGGAAATTAAGAGGAGAAGTAATAGGGCTAACGCTTGCTAACTGGAAGACAAAAATTTTTTGTCTTCTCGTCTGCTGTCTAAAAAAGTAAAAATTAAAATATACAAAATCATAATTTTTCCTGTGGTTTTATATGGATGTGAAACTTGGTCTCTGATTTTAAGGGAGGAATATAAAATGAGAGTGTTTGAGAAAAGAGTGGTGAGGGGAATATTTAGACCAAAGAGAGAGGAAGTGATTGGAGGTAGGAGAAAACTACAAAATTAGGAGCTTCACAACTTGTACGGTACTTTCCGCCAAGTATAATTAGAATGATCAAGTCTAGGATGATGAGATGGGCATGGAGTGTAGCACGCATTGGACGAAGAGGAATAAATAAAGGAATTTGTTGGGAAATCTACCAGGAATAGGAAGACCTAGACGTATGTGGGAGGTTAATATTAGAATAGATCTTAGAAAGATAGGATGGGATTGTGTAGATTGGATTGATCTGGTTCAGGATAGCCACCAGTGGAGGGCTCTCGTGAACACGGTGAACCTTCAAATTCCGCAGAATGTTGTGACATTTTTGAGTAGCTGAGCGAGTGGAAGTTTCTCAAGAAGAACTCAGCTGCCTGGAGTTAAATTAGAGTTATGTCCTCGAACAGACCGTGCAGCGTTCGCATACAAATACTGGACCGCCTCGTGGCGGAGCTGCTATTGTATTACCTCGACCCGCGCGTCCAGTGCGAGCTTTCGGAAACAGCTCTCTCTCTCTCTCTCCCTCTCTCTCTCCCGCTATGTAGTTCGCTCTTGTAATTCATTTGAGCGTAATTTGTTAGATATTTTATTTTACGCGATTTTAGTTTCCGCTTCTCGCTATAAAAATTCAGTTAAATCGCTTTTGAAATAGATGTTTATTTAAAATTAGTTTAATTAAATTTCAACAAAAGAACAAAATTGAGTTAATTTAGTTTCTGAGATATACAGTATATGGAATGAATTAATTACACTTCCATGACTAGAGAAGCAATGAACCTGAGTAACTGCGTTATTTCAGCGACTGGCCAGAGGCTGGACTATCGTGGTTCGATTCTCAGGAGAGACAAGGGTCATTCGTAGTTTACTTAAGAAATCTGAATACGTAAATTCCTTATTTTTTATGCACTAATTTTATGCGATATATTTAATAGGTTCAGAAAGAATGTCTACTCTTTTATCGAGCTGTGCTTTCATTAATCTACGTTCATGTAGCGTCCCCTGATTACGCTACGGGAAACTCAACAAGTTTCTCAATAGTAAGGACAAAGAGCTATGCAAGTTGGCAACTAAATTTTTAACACCATACACAGTTTCAAAGAGCTTTTTCTAACGTACTAATGACTTTATCAAAAGAACAGTTAAGAGACATGGCGTGTACATGGTAAAGTTGTACGTGTGCTTAACTAATCAAGCACTATGCCATGAAGACGTATTGGGGACCGGATGCATAGATCCACATATTTTTTACCTCGACACTAGATGGAGATGAGTTGTCATTTTCACGCCCCGGGGAGCGATATTCGTTGGATATGAGGTTGGGTGGAGAGGAGAAAAATCTTGCCGCTACCGGGACTCGAAATGGGTATAATGTTTATGGTAAAATATAGCCACTTCATCAATAATGGTAACAGTTCCGCGATGCCATTGGTGTAATTCCGCGATAGGTGAATTAATATCACAATAAATATTTTATTACTACCTGAGCTAGGGTTAAGCATTATCTGTGCCTTGTCAGATGGAGCGAATTTGACCGAAATCTGTCCGGTCATGATGCTGTTTCGTGCCATTAAAACATCTAGATTTTATAGAGGACAGATATCGGGCGCCCAGTAATGAGACCATGCAGTCCTCCGGGAAACTTTTTACTGCAGCTCTTATGTTCTAAATGCACTCTCCAAATTGTTTTATAAACGTACAACATCTGGACCTGGCATATTAATGGGAATTATTTTTTATCGATATATGGAATTTGTTCTGGAAAGAGAGGAGACGGGGCCGAGCCGCGTTCCCTTAACAGTGGCTGTCTGAGGTGCGCCAAGAGGCATTTCCTGAGAGATCCGAGGTTCTCAAGGCGATGACTGTGAACACTGCCGTCTTTAGGGATGTGACATCGTGCAGCCTGGTAGATGTTTTAAAGGTAATTACTGCTTCTTATCTTTAGAGTAGAAGAGAGGGGAAATGGGAACAGTACGTTATTTCCAAACGTTAATATACATCTACCAGACTTCACGGTGTTATCTCAGAGTGTAGCAATTTTCCAACACACCTCCGTTTGCTATCGACTTTTCATGTTCAATTTTAATTCTTTAGAAGTGAAAGGCGCGTTATTAAGGATCACGTTGCGATAAGAGATACAGTGGAAAACAGCTGAAGATGGGAACTAAATTGATCATTACTCGTCTTCAAGTTACCTCTTGGAGTACAGTATCTCCAAAGAAGCTGACTGTACCTCAACTGGTCAATAAGTTCCTTGCCTTTTGTAGAATCCAAATTTCAGCTACTATGTTCATGAGAGTCCGCAATTAGAGTCAAGTCCACAATTCCACATTCTGTTTCCTTAAAATCCATTTTAATATTATCCTCCCGATGTACTAACATTTGGTATGTTTTTGTCAACTGCACCCTGGTAGCTACTACATCCCAGTGTCACTTACAGTAATTATTTTACTGCGTCCCATACTCCGAAAATCGACGATTCGATCTATCGACTCAGCCGCAATATGTCAAAATGCAGAAACGGGTGTCGTTCCACGGTCAATTTACGATTGCCGATGCGCGTGCGCATTGGCGATATTTACGAGCCAGTTACGTTGGCCAGCAATTCTGGTAGTGTGATAGCGCAATCCAATCAGTGTTCGCTGATTTTAATCACATTTTACAACCCTTTGAATAAAATTAGTGAAATTATGGGCCCTACCGTGAAGGCTAAGCAAGTGCTAAAATTGAGTTCGTTAACAGACGAATCGGTAATCGACGGCTTTTCATGGAACCAATTAATTTTGATATTAACGGACGTGGGGATTCGTAGCTCTTACCACGCGACACCATCTTTCCGCTAAAGCTGGCACTAACTTCGCCGACAAACGGCGGTCGCTCGGTCGGTATAGTTCGCTTGTGGACTAAAACCACGGAGTTTTACTAAAGGGGGATGGCTGCCTGTAGAGCTTAAGGTTAATGTTGAAAATGATAATCATGATTGCGATGTTGTTGATGAAGTCACTATACAAGAATTCGTGTCCCTCTAAAGATTAGTATATCTGTACACTGTCGATCATTTCTACGTTCGACGAAAAGTTGTTGAATATTTCGTGAAAATGAACCAAGTAACAATATATAAAATATACCAAGCAGAGTTACAACAGATTTTTAGAAATTACTCTCTCGTTTTGGCAGCGGCATAGCTCAGGCGGCTAGCTGCTAGCTTCCTACGGCGACGGCCAGGTTTCGAGCCCGGTTCTTGTCATCTATGATTTGTAGTAGACAAAGTGGCGCTGGAGCAGATTTTCTCCGAGTACTTCATTTTACCCTGCCAATCTTCATTCCACCAATTGCTTCACAATAACCCTCACCTATCATGTGGGGCTGATACAATAGGCCAGTAGTGGCCGCAGTATCTAGTGGATTCAGTCTGACCCCAATAAGAAAGAATATTCTTTCATTTGCATTTATTGTGTCGTTCCTCGTCCACTGTGCATACAAAATATAAGAACATTTCATAGATTCTCTTCTCAAAATCTCTATAAAAATTGTATTTTAAATATTTCGGTTACAATATAGATATTAAAATTTTATAAACGTGTTATTTTAATCCCTCGTTTACTTTAGAATCAGCCCTTTATCTCTTGTTGACATCCTATTTTAAGGTAAAATAACTTCTAATTTAGTTCCGTTGCTTGTGGTTATTTAGAGCAGAGCTACAACTGTTCAGATGTGATTAAATTCCTCAAGATTTCGAAAGCTGGGCTCATGTAAGAACTTAGTTTAGAATCTTCTAATTAGACCACTGTCGTTTTGGTTACCCTTTTACATGTAGATCGTCTTAGAAGTAATTAGTGAACAAATTATAACTATTCCAAAGTCATTTTCAAACCTGTCTTTATTAATTTCATCGCAGATTCTCCTTTACGCATATAACTAATTAAAATAATTCCCGTAAATACATTAACTTTCTTATATTAAATATCCACTTACTTACTTACTTACTCACTTACGTCTAGAAGACAATGCCATTCAAAACTGAGTGTATAACATTCAGGACTTCTACATAATTAGTAGTTATATGTTCAGGGTATTCCTCTTAAAGAAAACTTACTTACTTACTCATGGAGCTGAGCCCTTCTGGAGGAGCCGCAAATTCTGCAGCTACTCAAGAATTTCTCAGCATTTTGTGGAACCCGAAGGTTCATTACCGTGTTCACAAGAGCCCTCCACTGGTCCCTATCCTAAGCCAGATCAATCCAATCCATACCATCCCATCCTATCTCTCTAAGATCCATTTTAATATTGTTCACCCACCTATGGCTTGGTCTTCCTAGTGGTCTCTTTCCTTCTGACTTTCCCACCAATATCCTACATTCATTCCTATTCTTCCGCATTCGTGCTACATGCCCTGCCCACCTCACCCTCCTTCACTTGATCATTCTAATTATACTTGGAGAAGAGAACAATTTATGAAGCTCCTCTTTATGCAGTTTTCACCAACCTCCTGTCACTTCATCTCTCTTCGGTCCAAATATTCTCCTCAGCACCCTGTTCTCAAACACCCTCAGTATATGTTCCTCCCTTAATATCAGAGACCAAGTTTCACACCCATACAGAACCACAGGCAAAATTATAGTTTTGTGTGTATTAATTTTTATGTTTTTGGACAGCAGACGAGAAGGCAAAAGTTCTGGACTGAATGGTAGCAAGCATTAAATATCCACAGAAAACTAATAACATTTGCTCTCTCCTTCGGTTTGAATTACTTGCTTTATTAAACTTAAGGTATCATTATTAATATTCCTCTTTTCTATTCCCTCTGCATTATAATCATCAACAAAGGCTGAATAATGTCTGCGCGTTATGGTGAGGCTGAATTAAACAAAGAAACCCACTAATAAGTTACAAAGTGATGTTCAGAGGCCCTGAATATGAGGATTTCTTGTTGAGTTAATCCATGGAATATACCACTTCCTATGAAACTGAGTTGAAGCCATGGATACTCTGTACTTCATTCCCAGTTTCCGTTGGTATTGCCCTCCGTGTTTCTCGGAACAGACTGCAGTGCAACGTCCCTCTTGGTCATTACAGAGAAACCATTCGTTTCAAGGATTCAAATGGCTCCTACAAGAAAGTGGTACTTCTGTTTCTGGGACTGTGTCAGTATCTCATACATATGCAGATCGCCATTTTATCTTGCAGGCTGGGGCGATGTGGAATATAATATGTGGACTACAGTGAAAGAAGTTAGGGAGGTTGAATGAAGTTAGCAGGTCTCAGAAAGTAGGACCGCAGCTCGTGAGTTCAGAACTGTGAAAATGCTTGCGTTCTGCGCAGTGCTGGTTCTCTTATTCGGCTTCTCCGTATGCCCCACGCACATCAGAAATCACATCCACAAAATCAGAATAAAATAATCTAAGGTCTGTAAACACAAGATCCGGGTGTATGTATCGTAGCAATGTATTCAGAAACATTTAGTGAACTATTCTGTGACTATCATTGCCCTAAGTCTGTCCATCCATCCGTACAAACGAAAGAACTCCACTTTGGCAGATCTATTTTTTTGTGTGTGGAATTTAATATTAAAATTTGAAAACTCAGTTTTAATTTGTCAGATGTTGGACCAGTCGCTAATTATTCGTATTACCAAAAAAACTGTTAAGTGAAATTTGTAGGCCGTTGCAGGGATATACATCTGAGAATTTCAATTGAAGTGTTCATTATGAAGTCGATCAAATTTTGAATACATCTTGAATACTGAAGGCCTCCTTTGTGATCCAGTGGTTAGAGTTCCTGACTATAGACCCAGAGGTCCTGGGTTCGATTTCCGGTGCTACCAGATTTTCTGAGAAGTAGTGGGTATGGATCGGGGTTCACTCAGCTGTTGGGTGGGCCTCCTGGTTCCACAAAAGGCAGTAAATTCCTTCTCAAGTTGGTTTATTATAAGTTTCTGAAGGAACTGGCAGATAGAAGCTAGTTAATGGTCGCATTTTTAAAAATCTTAAATGAAAAGCAGAACACTGAATATATGTACTCTAATTTCTCCCGTATAATGTTTCAAACTGCGTTTAAGAGATGTGACTCGACATCCATAAAGTGACGCCATATTTCGAGGAGAATTATTCGATACAAACGTGGATTCGACCTACCTATATATCTCATAATTTATTTGTAGCATAAATTGTTATTCATTTATTCAAAAGCACTAAAAATTCTAGACTACGTCCACTGCTCGAGATCTGCGAGAAGGAAGGTAAATAAAAAAAGAACCCGAACAAGTTGTTCTAGACATAAGCCCCAGCTTGTAATAAGTAGGTACCCGTTTCGAATCTCTTCCGAGACTTCGTCTGTCTTGACCGATCTTTGCGTCTAATTCTTGGATAGTACCTCTAACCGATAACGATTTACCTACCCAACAATTGTCAATTATATCATCATCCAACTCTATAGAGTGTCGATAATAAAAATGTTGTGAAATAACAAACCCCCACCCTTAAAGAAAAAAGAAAGAAGAAATACGGAACTGAATGTATGAATAACCGTGACGATTGTGTAATGCGAATAAAATAAACGTGCAGTTTTTAAAATCGAGTTTAAGTAGATAATTTAGAGTATTAAACAAAAACAGACTGATAAAAATGTTATACTGATATAAACAACTCCATACCGGTACGGAACAATACATGGACTGGCGTCACTATTGCGCCCATGTATGCACTGAGACACCATGGGGAGTTAATCCGGAAAGAGAGCCTCCCCACTGCCCCTGCCTGCGAAACAAATCGCATCGGCGATTGAGCACACCGAGGCGAGCGTTCTAATAAATCAACAAGGACGACAAGTGTATAGATGTAAGCGTGATTCAAATTACAGATCAACACTAAAGAAGATTTGTGACCGAAACACAAGTACTTCGCAGAATCACAACTTAACAGAGGTAACCGGGTTTGAATCCAAGTCAGGTTATGATATGATGTTTTTGAGTATTTCTTGTGTGTTAGAAATCTTTATTGTTTCATTTATTTTTTGGCTGACAGGTTATTTAACGATGTTGCTCAGTTATAAAGTTATCTTACTTACTCACTCATGGAGCTGAGCCCTTCTGGAGGGACCGCTAATTCTGCAGTTACTCAAGAATTTCCAAGCATTTTATGGAACCCAATGGTTCATTACCGTGTTCACAAGAGCCCTCCAATGGTCCCTATCCTGAGCCAGATCTATCCAATTCATACCATCCCATCCTGTCTCTCTAAGATCCATCCTAATATTTTCCAACCACCTACGCCTTGGTCTTCCCAGTGGTCTCTCTCCTTCTGGCTTTCCCACCAATATCCTATACGCATTCCTTGCCTTCCCCCATTCGTGCTACATGCCCTGCCCATCTCATCCTCCTTGACTTGATCATTCTAATTATACTTGGAGAAGAGTATAAGTTATGAAGCTCCTCATTATGCAGTTTCCTCCAGCCTCCTCTCACAAGAAATCCCTGATAAAATACCAATAAATTCATAACAAACTTACGCGTGCCGCTTCCGGTATTTCGGCGTTCCTTTACCGAAAATTTCAGATCTCATCATAGAACTCGTACTTCAAATTTGATTTTCCTGCGGTGTTATAAGTTCTCTTTTGTTTCTATGACTTGTTCCTTTATTATTATTTTTGCTCCTTACATGATTAAAATTTATCTTTTGAGATAATGACTATACAAAATTGGGGATATCTTGTAGTAGTAACAGTAGTAGAACTTTTAGTAATAACAGTAAGGGTTCTATCAACAAAAATATTTCCTGCCAACACTTTAGTATATAATCTTACTTTCATACGGTCAAAGTTTTCAGTATATGTAATTATGGGGGTACTGTTTCTTTCAACGAACACGGGAGTATCTGTTGAGTGTTCATTACAGCCGAACGACGGATTAGCTTCCTCATGTTTAAAATATCCTAACTGATTTACAATTCAGAAGAGAAGCTGCAGTAAGTATAAATATTCCGAAGAGGGGAGATTTCCGAGTCTGTAACTTGGATTTGCTGAAATAGCAACACGACTCTAAGTCTTGCATGTCAGATACTGGAGCACTTCATTGACCAAGTCTTCCAAATTTGAAAGTTAAATGCAAAAATAGAGTATCTCCAAAGATTGACAAAATTATAATTCCTTACTAATTGGTTCGACAAGGCACGCTGGAAAAAAATTACAAAAAATAATGTCAATCAGACTCTTTATTTGCATTTGTGAACATGGATGTATCACTCTCACACTACATCAAGTTTTCCCCTCTTTACTTTTTCGCACTAGTTTATAAACATGAATTTATATTGCAAGATTTGAGGTTTTAACGGCGGTGACTATGATGAAAGCAGTCTTATGGGCTGTGGCGCCGTGTAGATATAGTATTAACCTTCGTTTCGGAGGAACGTATCGCCTCTATCTTCAGGGTAGAAGACAAGAAGAAATCCGCGAGCGAACCAGCGTGAACAGGTGCAACAGACTGACTCAGTGGACCAGTGATTGAGAATAGCCCTTTCTAACGGGCCCAACTGAGTAGGTTTATCCTGTCCCATCCACCTGAGGACGGAGACAGATCCAGTCTCCGAAACGTTGTGGTTTTTGTCTTCAATATACCAGACGATGGATACAGTCCAAAATAAGCCTAATAGTTATGTACAGGCAGAATAATGCTTAGAAATTTGTTATCAGACTGCACGGTATCACATCCCAGAAGGCGGCATTCCCGTCGCCTTGTACAGTATTCGTAACATAGCTTCATATTTGATGTACGTGTATCTGTACAAGTGATATTATTCCTGACTGCATTTCCAATGAGGTAATCATTTATTCGAGCAATTATCATACATAATTCAGTTATGAATTTTCATTCTACATCTTGGGTCTCCGTTACACTACAGCAATCAAGCATGTCGTACTTCTGCGGGGAAATGTAGGGTACTTGGGATTCAAGTGAATAAACGATTATTTATTCTGAGCTAATTTCAGCTACCTGATTTTCATAAGTTGCGGATCTCATTAGCTAATTAATTCGCCGGCGCTATAGAACAAGGTTTCATCTCTGTCGCCATAATTTCCCATTATTAATTGCAACGCTAAACCAGTTTAGTTCATATAATCCATATGAATAATAGTCTGTCACTTTGGGTTTGTTGCCAGTGTAAAGTGAATACTGTTTTATTACGGTTATAGCTGCCTCAAAGGAACCAGATCCTGAGGATATGAAACAAAGGAATAGATTTATGTTCATTTCCAGTTCAAAGTCCATTGAAGCCATTTTGCTTTGGACATAAGAAACGTTTTTGAAACAACTAACATAAACAAATCTGAACATGAAATTAATGTATAACTATAGGAAATATCACTTTCCGTTTTAAATTCAGGTAATGTTCATGAAAATTGAGAATTCTATTTTCATCATATCCGCTAGAAAGTAGGCGTAATTGTGCCTAAACTAACTGACCAATTTCGATCAAACTACGTACATACGAGGAACCTATGCAAAATTGAACGGACCTGTTTTAATTTTGTTTCAGTTTGTATCATTTTAAAGACATGTAAACCTTTTCCATGGCAGAATCGTCATAATTACGTAAGAATGGTGTAGACATAAACATGGTTATCATCCACCAAGAGAGAAACCTGCGATAGGGAGAAGCGATCGCATCCATTAACACTTCAAGTCGTGTCCTTTTGTTATTGGTTGCGCATTTCGGTTCATCGATACTCGCCTGTAGTATGCACAGACTGCTGTACTGCTCGCGTCTTGTATTCTAACATTAACTTGAAATATGAACACGTTTTGTGAACCTATAAATTATTTCTCGTACATCACACTTGAACCCTCGTGCCTTTTCATGCGTTTAGATGCATACATTTTCTTAGACTGCTGCATGAGGCAACTTCTCTACTGACGTTATAGCATATAATTATGTGTATATAATTGGGATCTATGTAACTTGCTTTTAAATATTTCTGTAATACACATCTCGTATGTATCCCCAAAGCGCTGTCTTGTTGTTTATTTTACGAGGCTGTGAGTAACCAGATTGCAAGGCGTAGCAGTGATTAATTGGACAGGATGTAGAAGGAAGCTTTCTTGGCCTAATCGAGATAGTGTCCTGCAATTTACCTGGAGATTCTGAGGATAATTTCGAAAAATATCATTTGGGTTAACGGCAGTAGAGCTTTGATGTTTTGCCATTCATCTCGGTTGCACCATCTCCTTGCCTCACGAAGGCACATATTGGTTATATTATAAAATTGTAGCAGTTCTTTCATTTGTCAAAATACATCTAATGTGTCAGAAGTAACTATATTACGCGTAGCAGACCCTCGATATCCAGCGGGTCTAGGGGGACAGCTACAGTACCGCGTTGTAAGTGAAAATGGCATTTATCTCATTTTGGAATTCATGTCTTAATTGTACAGTATTTGGTAAATTGTGGTTGATTTGGGGCATGCATTTCCATCGTCTCAGCGGGATTTCCGATCACATGTGTTCGAACGGGTGTTCATTACAATTTTTCTATTTGAATAAAATAATCCTGATGATATAGAGACTGGAAACACAGAGCCTATTCCTGACGAGCTATGGCCTCTACCATCTGCATTTGTAAACTGCAAGATTATTGTTATTATTATCATCATTAATATGGCTCTACCGCCCTATACTGGGCTTTGGCCTTTTTTTAAGTTTCTTGATCCTATACACAGTCGGTAGGACTCCTTGGACGAGAGATCAGCCCGTCACAAGGCCGCTACCTACACACGAACAACACAAACCGAATAAATTCACGCAGACATCCATGCTTTGAATGGGATTCGAACCCACGATCCCAGCGTTCGAACGACCGAAGACAGTTCATGCCTTAGAACGGGCGGCCACTGTAACCAGGAAATTGCAGGATAGCTCAAAATAAATTCATATGCTGTAGGTAAGATATTTCGTAGATATACGTACGACATAAATTATACGTAATCATACTGGAGAGACGTGACCCAAGCCGCGGCATATCCGAATCCGCGGTACGAGGAGGGCCTGCTCTGTTTAAAACATGTTTTGTACTAATTTGTTGTCTAGAACATAATATCAGATGTATTAAATTGGAATTAAATAATTCAATATAAAAACTCAAGCCAACTGCATTTGTGTCCACTAATATTACACTAACATGGCGTATTATGAACTCTAAATACTCAGCCGGTGTACGAAGGTCAGAATGAGTGGCAGGCTACCGCCGTTTCTTTTGCGTGTGCGGAAGTACGTTGAGTAAAGTGTCATACTTTCATGACAAATTGGAATATACAAAGTAATGTGAGGACTGATGTTCAGTTTACAATTTCTGATCCTTAAACGTATGGCATGAGGATGAGATGGGCAGGACATGTAGAACGAATGGGGGAGAAGAGGAATGCATATACGATATTGGTGGGAAAGCCAGAAGGGAAGAGACCACTGGGAATATCAAGGCGTAGGAGGGCGGACAATATTAAAATGGATCTTAGAGAGAAAGGATGGGATGGCATGATTGGATTGATCTGGCTCAGGATAGGGACCATTGGAGGGCTCTTGTGAACATGATAAAGAACTTTCGGATTCCATAAAATTCTAGGTAATTCTTTAGTAGCTGCAGAATTGGCGCCTCCTCAAGAAGGGCTCATCTCCATAAGTAAATAAACGTATGGCATGAGAATACGGAAAGATGCTGCGAAAAGCTTTGCTCAGTACAAGTCTCAGTTCTATTCTGAAACACATGAAAATTCGTGCTACAATTCTAGTCTGTCTATAAATGACTGTGGATTTTCAAATCTTTTTATATTTATCCCACACTCTTCTGCGACGAGACGGTGGTTCATTTAGCGGAACTCCACATAAAGTCACTCTGAGTATGAAATGCACTGTCTTGAGTTAGCTGGCCTTGTCGCCACCTCATCAGGTGGAGTAACCACCTGTGGCTTCTGACGTTATAACGCGTCTAAAATTATAGCCATGAATTTAAGTAAATGTGGCGTCTAACTGATGGTCGTCTTGGTTTGTCAACCGTGAGACGGCAGCTTAGAATAAACAGGTAATCATATTCCTAAAAACATTGTTCAACTTACGATTTTCAACGTTCGAATTTCAAGAGGGAAGCTGAAATAGCTTTACAGATATTAATTTAATTCGTATCTGTGTTTAAGTTATCATCATCTACGCTTATTATAAATTATTTAAAATTTTATTATCAGACGCGTTGCAGCTTATCAGCCTCCTTCAATGCCACTTGCGTTATCCGCTTACAAACCGCCACTGGTATAATGTGAAATATTCAAAACCCCTCCCCTACTGATGCTTATCTCAAGTTTCTTTCGAGAAAGGAAATTATGATATTTTTATTAGCGTATTATTCACTTATGGATACATTTGTTGTTCAGTTTGTATAAGTAGTGCTGTCCCGGGTGCCTTCATTTTGGCGTAATCCTCAAACAGTTCGTATTACCCTAAATTTTTCGTTAGTGATGCTATGTGTCCAGGTAGTGTTTTGTGTTTTTTCGTTCTGTTTATTACGTTTCATTTGGTAGATATGTTTTCTGTGTAGTTGATGAGCCGAAATACGTTTTCTGGTAACATTTAAAAGAATTTGTTGTGACAAGTGCGTACGGTTTTTTAATAGAAGAGACCTTTAAGAGAAAGAGAGTAGTTATAATCCGCATTTTCGAAATTACATTTCGTATTTCATTAAAATTTTTCGTATTTACTAATTACATGTATCCACTGCCATCTCCTCTTTATCGGTCTTCACTTGTTTTTCATTTCTGTGCAGTTTAACACGATATGCAAGAAGTCTAAACTGATTATTGGGAAGAATTTAGGGTTATCAAACAAATCAAAACTTCACATCACTAATATCACCAAAAACACTATAGATACCTGGAGAATAAATTCGGATAATGCCTTCTACCATCCCGTTCAAACCCACCAGTTTTCAAGCCTCTTATTTAAAAAGGCGAAGATTAAAACACAGCAAACATTTGTAACTCTCCCTGCTGTCATGTGTGATTATGAAAGTTGTACTCTCGTCACAAGTAAAAAACATACCGCTTAAAATTGTCTGAGAAAAGGGCGTTAGAGACAATAATTTGAATCACTCTTCTTCAAAAAAGGATGAGCTTCTGAGGAACATAGCTCCCATGGATGAAACGGAAAAATACACATTTTAATCGGAGATGACAATTTGAAACAAGAGGTGTACAAGGGACGATAACTTTAAGATAGATCTTACATACGAGTAAATAAACTATGAGACTTCATAGTGGATTCATCTAATTCGGAGCCCAGTGGCGGCTCTTGTAAAGGAGATAATGACATTTCTTAACTACAGAAGACGAGAAATTTCTTGAGTATTTGAGGCTCTGTTAGCCACTTGAGAAGAACTACACTGGATTGAATCAATGCAATAATAATATCGAATGGTTAGATTGGATCATTTCGGTATTGGTCGGAAGACAGGAAAGAGGAATTTTAAAACACGGTTATGACATGAACTTTTAAGAGCAGCATTATTAAATTTCAAAATTTTACTAGTGGAATTAATAATTACGCCGGTCACGGTAGCCGAGCGGTCTAAGGCGTGCACTGTTTTCGCTCGCTCGGAAGCCGGGATCGTGGGTTCGAATCCCACTCAGGGCATGGATGTTTGTGTGCGTTTTTCTGTGTTTGTGTACAGGTAGAGGCCTTGCGACGAGCTGATCACCCGCCCAAGGAGTCCTACCATATGTCTAAGATCTAGAAAAACCGAAGTGAACGGAGAAGTTCATGGAGGTAGGCCTAGGCCCACTGGGACTGTAGTGCCAAAGGGAAAAAACAATAATTACAATTAACCTCTTCCCGTGGGTTTGAATTTTTCAACTCATTATAATCTAGTCCACATACGCAACTTGTTTCTGCGTACAACTTGTACATCTACTTTTCAGTGCTATTATTTGCCTCAGTTGCAAAAGATAAATTCATCTTCAGACTAGAAAACAAACTTGTTAGTTAGCAGTAACTCTGGGGGCCGCACAAGAGATTACTGGTGCCTGCAACTGGGAATCGCTGGCTTGCTCGACGGCATATGCTGAGTAAAGAAGGCCCACTCAAATACGCGTACAGAGCATAGCCATTTGACAACCCGAACGCCTCCACATTTTCACTTAAGTATTACCTTGCAATGGTTTTGCATGGTAAGTTCTTTTCTCTTGTATGTGTCGTTTATATTTCATTGGCAGTACAACTGCATGCATGGATTCGCTCCACAATTTCGCACGTGTTCAGATATTAAAGTTTTCAATTCGAACAGAATTAATTAAAACTTCGGTTTTTATATACATTTTAATATAGACATGGAATTAATTAATTATAACAGTGATAAATGACCGGATATTCGAGTGCTAATCTCGACAGGCTAGTCGGATGTAGTAAGCAGAAGCAGAAGTTTCCACACTCAAATCACTTTTGATCGTTCTTGTTTGTTGTTAAAAAGGATGAATCTTCTTTATCTTATTCCTTCATCATAATAGGAAATATAGATATGCCATACGTTCGGCACAGACTTCTTCATTCATTCGTCTGTAATCTGGCAAGACGACAGGTCCGCAGTCTCTTCCAAAACAGTTCCTCCACTTGATGCGATCTAGAGCTTTCTCCTTCAAATGAAAATATCCTCTTCTGTCCCCAAGGTCATCCAGCATCTTCTTACGTCTTCTTCCTCGTCTTCTGGTCACTTCTATCCCCCCCTCTATCTTTGCTTCAATAACTTCTTTTAGAAGGCAGTTACCGCGTAAGATATGACGAATCCAATTAGCCTTCCGTTTTCTTATTTCGTGTAGGATATTCCTCTGCTCACTGACTCTAAATAACACTTCTTCATTTCTCACATAATCGGTCCAACTGATCTTCTCCATCCTTCTCGAACACCACATTTCGAAGCTTTCCAGATGTTTCTGATCTACTGCCCTAAGTGTTCAAGTTTCAGCCCCATACAGAGCGATGCTTTGTGGTATAAAATAAAATAAAGGAAATCCACATACAATATGAGGCTAAAATATAATATTTATAGGGCGAATCTTAACTAATACCCTAAATATAACATAGTATTTTATACCTACGTGCAAGCAGAAAGGTTCATTAAAATGCACGGCAGTAAATATTTCGTTAACGATATTTTGCAACATTGCATCTATCAACTATGAGATGAAGCAACACCGCAAAACAGATAGCGCAGTCATTAATCTACAGATTAGTACGTGATGATTACTGTTGATTTTCTGGTGTTGAGGTGTTCCGTGTTGTGTAACCTCCGAGATCACCCGACCTAACTCCTGCCGACTTTTGCTTGTGAGACCATCAGAGGAACATTGTCTACGTCCAGCAGGAAGAGCGGTGGAATGCCTCTGAAGTGGCAAGGAAGGCAGTAGGTAGCGTGCTTTAGGTCTTTCAGCGGCCCAGGAATTCTTGACGCAACAGGCTTCAGTTATACATTGACTATAATGGTTTCGACATCTTTTGTAAGCCGCTCATAACTAACCAGATGTCCTTCTGTTCGTGGCTAATAAAGCCTTTATCCCTAACTTCGTCAATCGTCTTTCTTTCCCCGTGCTTTCTCTTGCCACATCTCGATATCGAAATGGTTGCGACCATATTTCCGTGACAGTTTCTCTTTGTCTGCAGGTGTATAACAAATGCTTATATATTTTTTTTTATTTACACAGTATTAGCAATCAGAATTACGTTTGATTCTATAAGCTAATTTGCTGTAGTATTCTTCGTGACGTGGAGAGGGCTTATGCATAGATAAGTCCTCGTTAACCCTCTCTCAGGTCGCCTGGCCAATTCCTTTTTAGTCTTCATCCATTTTGCGGTTCCAGTAACGGTTGCATTAGTACGTTCTCATGTCCTTCTGTTTTGTTGAGGTATCTTGTGCTTTTCCAAATAATTGAGAGTCACCTGGTATTTGCAGTATAAAAGTGTTAACTACATACTGCAGTAGCCAGCGTTAGTTGTAAACGCTTTAGGCTAAAATAACTATTTTATCATTCACAAGTTGTTATAGCATTACTGCAAATAGAAGCTCAGTGTGTGCAGTATTCAACTATTCTTAAAGTTATTCCCCCAGAAACTACCAGGAAAATAACTTGACTTATGTGAGCAGGTTAGGGTATCATATTACGAACAATTTCATATTTATACAAGTCATTTATTGTTATTAGGCAAATGTGCAGGATGTAAAAATGGACTGGGCATGTGTCAAGTAGGAATCCTCATACAAATACCCGCTTGGACGTTCGAGAAGGGCATAAAAAATGGAACACTGAGGTGAAGCTTTGTGAGATACGTTGTGAGAAGACACAATTTCGGCACTTGCCTGTAAGAAATGATGAAATTATGTTCTGTCTGATGTCCGGTGTCTAAGCCTATATCAGAAAATTCCCGAATAAAGTTACACCTTTATCCTCTGAGCTAACCTGCCTAATGGAAATGGAAGTGCCGGTGACGAACACAAAGAAAACTGTCAAACGTAGTACCGTGATTATTTATTAACCCTGTGAGGCATGAATTTCTTTTAAGTATTAAAAATTTGAGTTCCTTCCTCACAGGAATCAACTGCATCTCCATTAGAAAGATTAATTGGTTAATACCGTTTAAGAAAATAATCGCAGCTTATTCTACGAATCGTGGGAAACATAAATACTGAACAAAATATGGAGTTTTCCTTTAATGTGAGAGAAGTTGGAACATGTGATAGCATCTGTGCGTTAAAGGGTTAAATATATCTTCTGCTTGACAGATACGAGTAAATAATATTATAGTATGATAGTATATATATATGTATATATTATACAATAAAATGAGATAAAAGACTGATTACGAGCGAAGGGATGGTGATCATACATCATGCCTTACGATTTCCACAAAGATGGCAGCACCATGATGTATCAGCAGTGCCATCTCTAAAGGAGAACGCGAAATACAACAAGAACGTTATTGATTAGACCTTCATTGAGCGCCAAATGGATATACACGTATAATTTTTGGTTGCTAATATGAAGAAAAGAGATTTTTCTTATCACCTAATATCATTTTTAAATTAATAATAGACATGTTGCTCGGAGGAGCTCATATCTCAAGTATTAACCTTTAGTAAAATCTGTAAATGTGCAAGTGAACTGTCGCAGAATTAGTTTTGCGGTCTACTTTGCGACGCTGTTAGCAGCACACAGCTTCAAATGGTAGCATGGCTATTGCGTAATGTATACAAACGGATGTTGGGGGAGGCGGTCGTGGCCTAATCGAGGTTCTATCCAATCATTTGTCTGGAATGATTAAGGAATACCACGAAAACCTTAATCAGGGTAGTCAATTTTCCGCCCAAAATTCCATCCAAGCGCCTCCCGAATACAAGTTCTGAGCGTTCCCGCCACACCAAACTACTCGGTGAGAACACACACTAATTTCTACCTAAAATAACGGTAGGTTTTCAAACAAACTCCATTGAAATAAGTCATTCTTCAGAAGCCCAAATTTTCTCGGCCACACAAGAAATGTTCAGAATTTTGTAGAACACGAAGGTTGATAACCTTCCTCACAAGAGTCCGGCACTGATACCTATCCTGAGCCGGATAAATCTAGACCACACCATTCCTTCCTGTTTCCGTAAGATCGGTGTTAATATTATCCACCCTGTGAGTCTATGCCTTCCTAAGAGCACCTTTCGTTCAGGATTTCCTACGAAACCCCTTCACGCCCTTCCCTCCCTCCATTCTAAGCATGTTACCCGCCCTGTCCATCTCACCCTCCTTGATTTTATTATTACAGTAATATTTAGAGTACAGCATGAGTTATAAGACTCCTCACTGTGCAGTTTTCTCAGTCTCCAGTTATTTCATCCCTCTTAGATCGAGATATTCTCCTCAGCACCCTGTTATGAAATGCCCTTAGTCTGTATTCTTCTCTTACTGTGAGAGACCAAGTTCCACACTCATATGAAACTCTGGAAAATTCTAGTTTTGTATTCTAATCTTTATGTTTTATGTAGAAGACGAAAAGGCAAAAGGCTCTGAACTGAATGATAGCAAGCATTACCCGAATTTAATGTGCCCTTAATTCCCTCATTTAAAAAAAAGACTGCAGAAAGTCCGAAGCGTTTCATATAGAAGCATACAATATGAACTAACTGGATTTTATATGTCGTTATTGTTGGAATGTAAGTGAAGAAAACAGTGGACCAGTTTCTTTTTCCAGTAAATAAGAAATTATGTATAATTTTGTGTGGAAGATAAGAAAACTTAACTTGTGTGTGTAATAATTTTTGACAGCAGGCGTCTTTTTCATTGCCTATACAACATGACCAGTTAAAATATTTTTTTTCACGAATGTCATTGCAAGGAATTTATTCTAAAAACAGACATCGACTGTATAAGTATGTTCATTTAATTAAATAAAATCGACACAATGCGAAGCTTTGTGCAGACTAGTAACTACAAGTTGTGTTTCAAAAACTACATGCAAATGATTATAGTTTCTCTTGATTAACTCCATGGAGCAAAAGTGCTCTTTGAGAAGCAAATAGTTGCTGGGCTTCTCAAGAAAACTCCCCACTTTTGAGGTTATTATTACGGTGTTCACAAAAGTCCGCAACTAGAATCTGTCCTCAGGTAATTAAATCCCGTCCACGCCCACATTCCCTGTCTATTTTAGATTCGCAAATATATCCTTTCTTCGCCTGGGTAAACTCCGATTTAACAACCATTTACATCTGACTTCGTTACACGTACAACAATAAATTACGCTACCAATAATTGTTCCTTTATCAAATCTGCGTGGTTTGGCAATAAAGTTCCCGGACTGGTGCTGTAGCATTCACGTAGGACAGTGGGGAGCCGAGCTACTTCACCTGAATATAGTTCTACCTCTTACCAACACATGACGGTGGTCAGCACGGCCAGTCGCTGAGAGTTCATGAATGGGAGCTCAGTGAGTGAATTGTGTCTTTAGGTGTTGTCATGAAGCAACGTGTGAATATAAAACTTTGTGTTAAACTGGATAAAACGCCAATAGAAACCTATGAAATGTCGCAAACCGCCTATGATGATAAATCCCTAAGTCTTGGCAGTGCAACTGAATGGTTTAAACCATTTAAAGGTGGCCGTGAGGACCTTCAGGATGATCCAAGAAGCGGGTCTCCTCTAGCCTCTTGAAATGCAGACACAATTGTAATATCTGTGAAATGGTAACACGAGATTAACGAATTGAACATCAGTAAGGAGAAGATCTGTCGATCTTCCATGGAGATCTACGAGAGTGGAAAATCTGTGCAAATTTCGTCCTACACAGACTCACGGAGGAGCAGAAGTAACGGAGACTCATATCATGCCAAGATTTCATCCAAACGTGTCAAGGCAATCTTAATTTTCTTGATTGCGTTGTAACTGGGGATGAGTCTTGGGTATTTTAATATGACCCAGAGACGAAGTTTCATAGCATGCAATGGGCCTCAAAGTTACTACCAAGGACCAAAATGATTCGTTTGCTCAAAACCATGCTGACAAGCAGGGTGAGATCCATAAAGAATTTATGCCTGAATGGCAGGCAGTCAACAGCGAATTCTATGCTGAGGTTATCGGAAGATTGCTAAAGCGCATTTCCGGGATGAGGCTGCAGTTTTGAGCAGAGGGCAGTTCGTTCTTGTTACACGACAATGCCCCTTCCCATTTCGCACTGGTAAAGAAGATATTTCTGAACAAACACGATGTCATGGAGAGAAGCCATCCACCCAGATCTCCTGATCTCGCATCGGTGGAATTTTTCTTTTTGTTACAGTGAAAATTTCCCTCAAAAGAAAGAGGTTTCACAGTGCTGACTCTAAGAAAATCGTGACTGCCGAACTGAACGCTGATCTTTGGAGGCCTTTCACGACCGCTTTCAAAAACTTTTCAAACAATTCAACTAATAAATTCAAGTAGTCGGAGATTACTTGGAATAGAAATATAACAATTTTCATTTTCTAGTATTTTGTATTTCTTTCGTCACACCATTCCGGGAACTCTTAATGCCAGACCTCACCGACCGTCGTATTTAATGGTTAGCAATTCGGATCTTCATTCTGGATATTTTACCATTACTAGGTCTTTTGTGGTTTCGTACAGTCCTTCCAGGTAAATAATAGCGCCTCAAAACAGGTCACGACATCTTTGTTCCCCAATTTCATCTCAAGTTTTTATTATTTCTTATCCGACACTGTAACTTTCAGACGTCTGAGCCAGCACTGTGCTCCCTGCAGTTCGTTAGCTTATATCAACGGTCCTCAGAAAAATCTCCCGGAAGGAACACTGAAACATTAGACACATATTGTATACCCACGTAACAAAACTTTTTAAATTGTAAAAAATCCCGTAAATAAGTTTGTTATTAGCTTAGATTTGAAAGTAGATCATGAGAAAAATGTGAGTACCTTAATTTACAGCAGCTCACCACATGAGAACATGCTCACTGAGAGCTCTCCCACAGCGAACCGGAGGCGGTTTTCTTCCATATATTTGTTATGATACTTAATTTTATTTCAAGAGATTAAGGCGAAGAGTATCAGCCGTGTATCACAGACCCACAGCACCGCGCTAAAATATTCAGTGGATTCACAGGAGATAGTAGGATTCATCATAAGACCGGGAGGAAAGTTTTCTACGAAAGAAAACTTACATATTCTTCATGCATTAAAATATCTGAAGGCTGCCCGAGAAATTACTGGTGGCCACAATAGAGAATCACTGTCTTACTTTGTGACCGTTACTGAGCAATGAACAGCGCCTCCTTCCAAATACGCCTACTCCATAAAACAGAATCCTTCTTCATAGGCTTATAGCCGCTGAGATATTCGAGTAATTCCCCGCCTTTCATGTCACCCGAAATGTAATTGCTATTTTCACAAGAATCGGTTCCTATCCCATATCGAATGAATTCAGTGTTACTCTCCCAGTCTCTTATTTAAGATGCATTTTAATATTATCCTCTTCTACTCCTTGGCTCCCAAATAATTTCTTCCCTTCAGGCATTCCAACCGAAAGTCTACATGTAGTTATTCTTCATCTAAATTGATTTATTATCGTATTAGTAATTTTTCGTTACTTCCATGTATTATCTTTAGGTCCTTAATTATATTTATGTAACATCGAGCGAAACCCACCCGAGGACCGCAAGGGATTGCCGCTCAGGGAGCTGTACGTACATCCCTGCTTCGGTAAATAAGGAAAAGCAATGCATATCTATCCGCCGCGTTTATGGAATACGTGATGCTGTAACTGCTAAAAGTTTAATTTTCGCAATCAGCTTGCGTGTGATCAGTCTTCTTCGTAACCGCTTAACTTAGTTATTTCCGTACGATAAGTGGAATTACTCCCTAATGCCCACGTTTCTTAGAATAACGGCCTTGGAAAGAGCAAGAGACTGTAATCCACACAAAAGCCCTGTCTGTAGTTTCCAGAGACCTGGGTTAATAAATCAATAGTATGAAATGCTCGGGGTTAAGGTTCGGTGAATCCCTGGGTGCTGTGAGAAACATTTTCAGGTACACTTTAAAGCAGAAGCGTCTGCCGCACTTTTCTGCTGCAAAGATTCTGGGTGCTTGCTTGATTATTGGGAAGATTATGAAAAGAGAGATATTTCGTATCGACTGGTTATGCATCACAGTGGAGTCACCAGATATTTAAGGGTGAGCAAATGAATGAGAACGGGATGTTTCAGGCATGCAGCACGCGTAAGATAAGACAAAAATTTTGTTGGAAAAAATTAAAGGACGAAACCACTTAGGAGACATAAGTGTATATAGTAAGTAAAAAGTAAAGCTATCCCTGTAACAGACCGTGAAGGCCCATAGGGTTGTGAGACGTCGAGGGTCCCACATTATCTAGACAATGGGCTCATAGATGGCGGTAAGGTTGTCAGCCTTACGCGCCAGCCGCGCTTTACTCCCCAGGAAAATTATTTAATTAATTTCTGGTATTCATTTCTGTTAGAGGCTGAGTCGAACCCAAGGCCATAGTGCGGCTGAAAGGATTAGGTAAATTGAAAAAAAAATCCAATGACATCATCGGGACTTGAGCCCGCGACCTTCCGGCTTGTAGCATAGTGCCTCAACCAACTACGTTACCGCGTGCCCCCAAGTTTATATAAGAGAATGATATATTAAAATAAAATTTAAATTAATAGTAGACGCTCTATGAGGTTGTGTATTGGATTTAAAAGACTTATCCTATGGTTATATTAGGGGGGGGGTTGTTTTGAACGCAGTAATGAACTTTCGAATTCCATAATAGACGGATAATTTCTTCAGGGTTATTGGGCTTTCACTTCTTCCATCGTCTGGTATTCTGAAGAACACTGGTTCAATGACTCTCCAACGGACCCAACAGAGTAGGTGTCTCCCAGCCCCCCTCACCTTAAGAAGGAAACAGATCCAGTTTCCGGAATCTTGTGTTCTTTATTGTTTTTTAGAATACCAAACGATGGACAAAGTCCAAAAGACCAACAATGCCGAGCGTCATACACCATCGTCAGAACCCTTTAGAATCCATACGACAAATTCTTGACCAGTTGAGCTACAAGTAGTTCCTCAAGAATTGATCCGTGCCATAGACTTAGTTGTCGTAACAGTGCGCACATCCAGATAATTTTTTTTTAAGTTTCTTGCGAATGTTTGGGTTTATGGGATGTTGAAAGTAGTGGAACTTGTGCACACAGTCTGATCGATAAATTGTAAATTATTGATTTGTAGTTCCTTTCAGCTTCACAATAAAAAAAAAAACTCCGCGATTTTAGTCCTCAAGCGAACGATACCGACCGAGCGACCGCCGCTTGTCGGCGATGTTTAGTGCCAACTTTTGCGGACAGAGGGTATCGCGTGGTCAGCGTAACGAATCCCCACGGCCGTTAATTTCGGTTTTCTAGACCGGAGCCGCTATTTCCTTGAAATAGCACCTCAATTATCATCACGAGGCTGAGTACACCCTTTTCCAGACCCACTACTTCTCAGAAAAAAATCTGGTAGCGCCTGGAATCGAACCCGCACGTCTGGATCTGTAGCCAGGAATGCTGATCACTAGACCACAAAGGCGGTCAGCTTCACTATAAATACAGGAAAATATTTGAACGAAGGTAACTGCTACAAGTTCTTCCTTGAACTAATCAAAAAGCGACCTCCGTAGTCTAGAGGTAACGTTCCAACCTCATGACTCGTAGTACGCGGGTTCAAATACCCGGCGGAGGTCGTCGAATTTTTAAGGGCGGAAAAATTCAGGAACAAGTCCTCCGGGAGGGACTTTAAGCCTTGGGTCCCGTGTCGTAGCTTTACGGCACGTAAAAGAACCTCATATCTCCAAAGGAGGTCATTGAGCCAAATTAACGGACGTTTCCCGCCCAACAGCAGTCTCTAATACCTCTGGTAGATGGGGGAAGCATTATAGATACCGCTTAGCTAGTAGAAGCCGATCTCGCTGACTGGGCGGGACTGATGCTAAGCACCAGGACGGGTAGGATATAGAGACTGGTAGAATATCATAGAGGGAAGCACAATGGACCAAGACAGGTCTAAGTGCATGGGGAAACCCACCCTCTCCAATAACTAACTAACTAAGTCAGCAAAATAACGAGCTTTCCACTCCAAAGCCATGAACTCGTGATTACAGTGCGAACGTATGATAAGAAATGTAATCGTAACACTATAGTCAGTCGAAATGTTAGCTGTTCTTTCTCTTGATACAAATTTCCGAGCGATTCTGTAACCGTACAGAAAGCTACAGGTGCAGCGTCTGGCAACAGCATCGCTGGGAAAACTGTACGACTTTTTGTGCGGACTCAATTTTCAGTAACATAACAAAATAAGAGAGAGAGCGAGAGAGTGAGAGAGATTAAAGTGTGAACGATGCTGCGCTCTACGTTGCCGTGGCAACAAATCAATTCGTGTCAGCTCCCTTCAGGCTGCAGAGAGCAAAGTATACAGAAATAGTACACCATACCTGTAAATACTTTAATCGTGCGTGTAGCTGTCATACTTTCAAGATGGCTTCCTTGCGTTCCTCTTGATTGCACATACCAGAATCTAGTAATATCCACAGTGACGGCTGTAAGAACCTCAGATTCAATATGTGTGATATTTACGATATCCAATAACAATATATGGTAGCAACATGATCACGGTTTTTTTTTCTGTGCTAGGATATTAATTCGACGGCCTCTGTGGTCTAGTGGTCATAGTTCCTGGCTAGAGATCCAGAGATTCCGGGTTCGATTCCAGGCGCTACCAGATTTTATGAGAAGTTGTGGGTCTGGAACGGGGTCCACTCAGCCTCGTGAGGACAATTGAGGAGCTACTTGAATGGAAAAGTAGCGGTTTCGGTCTAGAGAACCGAAATTAACGGCCGTGGGGATTCGTTGCGCTGACCACGCAACACCTTCTATCCGCAAAAGTTGGTACTAACTTCGCCGACAAGCGGCGATCGTTCGATCGGTATAGTTCGCTTGCGGACTAAAAGCCATTCACTTAGGCTATTAACTCAAAGCTCGTTTCCTGTAGTGATGTTTAATAATTTATGTGTATTTAACAGATTTCTAAAAAATTTAGCCACAGTTTGCGAACAATACAAACAGTTTAATAGTCTGACTAGTTGATAGCAAAACTGCTTTCTGGTTTACTGTCAGCAGACGTACGGTCTGTAAAATGTTAACATTTACTTTTACTATTTGGCTTTCACACCGATCATAGTTTCGAGCTATTCAAAATGACCTTGAGCAAAAATAAATTGGCCTATGTCAACACTAACGTAGTGTACTATCTAACAGTTGATTGCAAGGCGGTAAAAATTCATAATAGATTTCAGTCCATAACTTACAGATTAAATAAAGAAGAAATTAATTTCATTGTGCTAATCTATAATTAATAAAACTTGTTTGAGATATTTCATTTAAAACTGTCCCTTATTAGTGTTTGATTATGAATATATCTGAGTATACAGACAATACACGATGTGATGCGCTACGGTGGAGTAAAATACATTACAATACAGCGCAATTTGGGACATGTATAATAGCTGATATAATAATTTTTAAAAATGTACTCTTTTTGTGGGGCACACGGTAGCGTAGNTAAAAAATGCAACATTTTAACTCGGTTTTTGGTAGATTTTTACGTGACTAACATAAGGCTACTGTGGAAGTGCCCATTTCGGTTACAACGACATTCGTTTATAACGACACTATTTTTAGGTCCCTTTGATGACGTTATAACCAAGTTCTACTGTACATTACAATACAGCGCAATTTGGGACATATATAATAGCTGATATAATAATTTTTAAAAATGTACTCTTTTTGTGGGGCACACGGTAGCGTAGTTGGTCGAGGCACTATGCTACAAGACGGAAATTCGCGGGTTCGAGTCCCGATGTGGTAGATTTTTTTCAATTTACCTAATCTTTCGAGCCGCACTATGGCCCTGGTGTTGACTCAGCCTCTGACAGAAATGAACACCAGGAATCTTCCTGGGTGGTAAAGGGCGACCTGCGGGTAGGGCTGACGACCTTACCGCCATCTGTGAGCTGATTATCTGGAGAAAATGTGGGAGCCTCGACGGCTCACACCCCTATGGGCCTTCACGGCCTGTTACAGGGAATAGTTTTCCTTCTTTAATATATTTTAGCAATATCGGCACGTTTCCCAGCGAATTGCTTGCGCCGTAATGAACATTCAAGGCCCACATTTGAGAACTTTACGGAACGTTCTAGGTTTACCCGCAACGCACCGATTTGATTGTTGTATTTATGGAGGTAGCTTTTAGAGGTTGTAACTTCTAAACTTTGATAACAGTCAGGAATATATATATCAAGAGATTTTTGGCATTATGAGCACAATTCGAATCAAAACAACTGACTGATTTGTTAATGATCAATAAGAATTGACAGGACTATGAGCGACCGAGGTTCGATTGCCAGTATTGTCGTTTACTTAACTTTAAAATGCATTTTTTCCTCGATGTCCCCTTGACCGGCTGAGCACCAAATTAGAGAGTTCAAGGGATGCTCTCTTCAGAATAGAAGAGGCCGTCACACGATACCAACTCTATTCTAACACGGAAGGTCAATTAAATTGTAGCATTTGTCTGTTGGATTTATATTCTTATTGAAAGGCTCCTTTGATGAAAGACGGCGAAGCACCTACTGAAATAGCGACACTAATTTCTGTTGCGTTAAATTATTCTGAATTCGATGTAAATACAAGGGGGGCTGAGGTACGGGGTCAGTCTCAACCGCCCTTCCGTACTTCTCTGGGGGTCACCTGATAATGCCTGGGGTCGATTCTTGGTTCTCTGCAATCGTGGGTGCCACTGCCTCACTGACACACTTCGTGTCCATGTAGGCTCTGGGTAACTAACTTCATAGAGCAAATTCTTTTGAAGCTAACAGTTGGTCAGCTAGTCAAGAAATTTCCAGCATTTTATGGAACTTGAAAGTTCATTGTCTTGTTCACAAGATTCCATCTCTGGTCCCTATCTTAAACCACATGAATTTAGTCCACGCTTTCTACCATACTTCCTTAAGATCCATTTTAATACTATCCTTCCTCTCACGCCGTGATTTTTTTCTTCAGATTTTATTGTTTGTGGTTTATTTTCCACTCTGTCACGCTGTCAGAATTCAGACTCTGGAGCGTCTATAGGTAGGATGTTTGATTACCGATAAATTGGAAGGAAGCGAGCTACTAACCCGATATTCTTCTGGAGGGACTGAGGAAACACACAGAAATTCAGGTAGCAGAGTCAGTATTTCGACCGAGAGTCGAACCGAACACCTCCTGAATAGTTAAAGTACTAGTTCGCGCCAACCTACTCAGTTTCCTACCTACATCTTACATGCCTTTCTTTTCTTTCCAATGTATGCTACATATCCCGCCCATCTCATCCTCCTGGACTTGATCTTATCAATATTATTGACAATAATTATAAATTATTAAGCTCCTCATTACACATCTTTTCCAAACATTGCCCTCACTACCGTGTTTTCAGATATCCTCAATATATGCGCTTTCCTGAATAAGAAACACCAACTTCCACACTCATACAAAACCACAGGCAAAACTATGCTGTTACGTGTGTCCCTTGTCACTTTGGCATGGCACATCCTCAGGTTGTGGATAGAGGGAACATTATCTGCCAACCTGCGTTGTACCCCAGTTTTCAGTTATGCGTGTAGGCAACAGAAGATGGTAGAGCTTGCTCCTTCTTTATCAGATCTGTCCCTTCAGAGTCCTTGTTGAGTAGCGGAAGGGAACGACAAGGCGGTCGTTAGTTTAGAGGCACCGATTCCAATGCAGTTAACGATTTGAACTGAAGATGATGGATCGCCCCTTCTATCGGCATCCGTGAATTGTAAGGCAGAAGTTGCCTAATGATGTTACATTGAGGAAGGATGCTGTTGATCCTTGCCTGTGGATTACTTTAGCGAAGTACTGGGTTCTAGAATGTCTGAAGTTAATAAACTGTTAATCACAGTGTGAGCACCCATATTTACTTTATATACACAGATTTCAGGAACCATGATATAGCCCATTTTATTTTTAATTTCCTTTGTACATTATTGGGATTGCAATGTTCCTGTTGAAAACCGTGGGTCATGTTGAATTATATTTTAACCTCTGTTGCGAGAATTCAACACCAAAGTGGGAAATTTAGATAACAGCGTTTACTAATTTTTAATGTTGCCTGTTTGTCATGTTTAATACAAAAAGCGTTTGAAAATGACAAGTACTTGCGTCATTTTGCATTGTATGCTTACAATTGTGGGAGTTAAATTGTAATTCCTAATGTATTTTCCGTGACTTTCAAGGAGGATAATATTCAGATCTATCCTGAGAGAAGTAGGGTTTGAGGTTGTGAAAATGTTTCATTTGATTCGGTGTAGAGATCGAAAGGGAGCTTTTGTGAACGTGGTAATGAACTTCTGGGTTCTGTAACAGGCAAGATATTTATTAATTAGACGACTGTCTTGGTTTTCAAGCAAGACTTTGCCTTGTGAAGTTGGTTATTTAAGGAAGAGACCACTGGGAAAACCAAGGCTTAGGTGGGTGGATAACATTAAAATGGATCTTAGACAGATAGGATGGGATGGTATAGATTGGATGGATCTGGCTCAGGATATGGACCAGTGGAGGGCTCTTGTGAACACGGCAATGAACTGTCGGGTTCCATAAAATGCTGGGAAATTCTTGAGTAGCCGCAGATTTGGCTTCTCCTCAAGAAGGGCTCAGCTCCATAATTAAGTAAGTAAGTTAGTTAGTTATTTAAGGAATTTCCTGTGGTAGAGCGAAAGATCTTTAATGAGTGATGTGGTATCTGGTTAGAATTTCGTCCGGTACAGTAATTATGCTGTTAGAGAACTTTCCTGGTCATGCTCGGCCCTGCTAGGCGAACTGAGGAGAATGATAGGCCTTAACCACGTCTTCTCTCTCTCTCCCTCCCCCTTGGCACTACAGCCCCAGTGGGCCTAGGCCTACATCCATGAACTTAACCACGTCTTCACCCTGACAAATTTAGTTTCGCTATATCACTAACCTATCTTCATTTCCGTTACGTCGATGAATGACTTGCGATTAAACCCTCCAGCAGAACAGGTTACACAACTAAAATCAAATTGACATAGGTCTAACGCTTGTATTTCCTGTTAAGTTTTGTTTACTTAACTATTCCAGTCTTACTGAAATATTTAGCTTGTATTTAAGAAGCTGATATTTAATGTTTTGGATTGAGGTCACGCAGAAGGCTGATGAATAATTTGAGAATAATATTTAAACTGATAAAGGCCATGAAATTTTTATGATTTTTAACCGGTTCAGTATCGAAATCGGTGTAGATTTTTGTGATAGGGGCTTTGACGAGGGGCACGGAATGGGGAATAGGATTCCAAAACTAATAGTGAAGTATCCATTCTGTGTCAGTGAACCTCTTTTCATGCAGAGGGTTGAAATGTAAACTCAGTAAAGAGATAGATTAGAATGTAGCACAATGGCATTTCAAATCATAAATATTATTTCCCAATACACTGCAGGTTTCTCTTGAGAGACTAGATATAAGGAAAGTCTGAGAGCCGCTGCCACACTGGCAACTACGAATCGGATGTTGTACATCACTCTTCGTTTGAAACACCCACCGCGAGGACTTCACGTTACATCATGCGAATCAAAAACCATCGCAGCATACTTACGGTGATCCAACTGTCGGCGGGCAACTGCCTCCTTCCGGACACTGTTTACATCCGCCTTACTCACCACCCCCACCACTACTTCCGGTACGTCATTACACAGCGACTACCCTCAACAATATCCTGCGATCTTCTCTTGTCTGAGGCTACACTACCGCTCCTAGTGGCGGCACGGCGAAAATCCCCAATTTGAGGAGGAGGCTGGCCGGGGAGCAGCAGCTCGATTCGCAGAGTATCGATCCCCTCCCCTCGTAATGAACGCTCCAGTCGGAAGCTGTTGGCCCAGATCTGAACATCCAAGTCACCTGTCTCTCAACAAACAAACTGACCTACTGATTTGTATTTTCGTTTAAAATTTCACTTCATATAATGTCAACTGAGGAGTACCATAGCAGACGGGGAGTAAGTGATTGGTAATACCGTTACATATAACTTACCATATATTGATGGAAAACAAGAAAATTTTCACTGGGCACGACGGGTCACCGGTCGGATTCTGAACAGCCCACTCGCCGAATCTGACTCACTCACGTTTCAGTCGTTCAGAACGCTCGGGTGGTGGGGGGGATGTAGTATGGATATTGGTTATTTTTTATTTTACTGTGAAAGTGTGACCACTGAAGTTATGCAACGTGGACAGACATGATGTAAGTTGACTGAAAATTGCTAACAGAGGGATATGTGGAGGGAAACGGTCGTGCCACATATTAAGATACTGTCACGTATAAGGGGTTGCGTGACTGATAATTGTGGGTTCTAGATTTGACGGTTGGATTTATTGGATTTCTCTATTACAATTACAGTTGACTGTAACAGTTCACACATTTAATTCCTTCTTGATAACGAATCTCTCGCTGTATTTCTTCTGGATCTCCTACTGGTCTCTAGTCTCTTGTCTACCACTATTATTATTATTATTATTATTATTAGAGGGGGTGGGTTTCCCCATGCACTTAGACCAGTTATTGGTCCATTGTGCGTCCCCCTTTAATTTCTACTGTCCCAATACCCTACCGGTACTGGTGCGTGCTATCAGCCCCGTTGAGCCAACGAGATCGGCCCTCGGTACCTGATATTTCCCCCATCTACCAGAGGCATTGGAAACTACTTGGGCGGGAAACTTGTTACCTAATTTAGCTCAGCGGTCTCCTAGAGACATGATGACCTTTTACGTGCCGTAAATCTACGACACGGGACCCACGGGTTAAAGTCCCTCTCGGAGGACTGAATTTTTCCGCCCTTAAAAATTAGACGACCTCCGCCGGGTTTGAACCCGCGTACCTTGAGTCATGAGGTGGGAACGTTACCCCTAGACTACGGAGGCCGCTTCTACCACTACTTAGTACGACTTAATGAATCTCTGCGAATCAATTTCGTGCCCTTTCATGACCCGGTGCGGACAGCAGACAAAACACCATGTCTTACAGATCCTCTGTTATTCTGCGTATCCACTGCCACGATAATTCATTGCTGCGGGAACAATGTTTGTCTAGGCGTTGCCCGGCAACAGACCTATATTCGTTGACAGGGTAATGCTCGGATCGTGTTTAGCCAATCATTACCTAACAATAATAGTCCTTTCTGACTTCACTATTCCGGCTTTCAGGCGCCATGTCACACTCTAGAGAAAATCCGTGAATAATTCAGTCAAGAAAAATAATTGGTACCTAGCCGGAGTTCGAACCAGGTACATACGGAAAGTGAGTCAGATGCTGCATCGTTCCTCCAAATTGCTCTGTGAGGAATACATTATGTGGGAGGAGCTTAGAGTAGAGTCAGTCATCCGTTGTGACTTACTGCCTAAGCACTTATGAGTGCATGTATGGACGTGCAGGCCTGTGAGGTTTGAGGTTCTGACGGAGATCACAGTGAAGTTTGCCGTATTCTGGAGCGTGACATCGTGTATTTTGGTAGATAGTCACATAATTTTAGTGACTGCAGATGGCATTTGGATTGATGACCGGATTTATTTGACTCTTTGTTACAGCGTGTGACAACACTTTACTTTTTTACACAAAAACACAGTAGTGTCCACACTCACGTCTTCACTGCCGTTGCTTGGTAGCGGCTTCAACGGCGGACGGTCCCCTACCTCAGCTACCAGCTTCTCACAGCAACAGCTCACAACGACTGGACTGCAGCAGTCCTCTAACTCACTCACTTCCCAACGAACTCACCAACCAACTCAACTCACTCCTCACTGATTCGTCCTGCTTATAACATCTCAGCACGAACCGCACAAGAGAAAACATTTTTCTTCTTTTGCTGTTTACCGGCCGCTGCCTAGTAATGACCATTGTATAGTTGTTTATTTTGTTGTCGTTGCCTAGCAACGGTTCTACGTATCAAAATATTTACCGAAATCTTGATGATGAGCCGAACACGTTCTTCCGAAACGCTAGTGAATACCTACCACAGTACATGTTTTCACACAAGAGGAGAGAGAAATTTTCGTATGGTTGTAATTCAGAATTCTTGTCAAAATTCGAAGAGAGGGTCTCCAGAATCAGAAACATGGATAATTTCCATTGTATCTGCCTACTCACACATTAGGATTTTCTACTGTTGGGAAGTGGTCTGCTAAAGGACGAGGAAAAAATCACGTGAAATTATCATAGAATACTTCTGAGTGTATCAAATTATTGAAAGTTACCCTGAGCAGAGCAATAATTACACGGTGCGTATTCGTATTTGAGAGGTTCCTCAGCTAGTCAGTGAGGTGTTCGCTTATTACAGAACCCGATGATTCGTCACGAAAATCACAAGATCTCTTTTCTGTCCTCAGCCAGATTAATGCAATCTACATTATCATATTACAAGTAGTATGAGTACTGACAGTAGATGAATGAAATACATGTTACTGTAAGAGAGAAACATGCCAAAATACATTTTACATTAATTCTCATCATTAGGCCAAAATACTTCGGACGGTCGCCATATTAACCTAAATGAGTTGCAATATTTTTCAAAGCTCTGTCGCTGTACAATCTTGCATCGAAAGGTAACAATACTTTTCCGACTTTGCAAGTACGTACGAACAAGTTAATGAACTGAATGGCAGGAACGTAAATGTTGGCTTCCGTGGCAAGCAACTCACGCCAAACCGACCACTTAACAGTAACTGGGCCACTGATGTCAGTAATTGAGTCAGGAAACTGGCAGGCGACATACACATCAAGCTCTTCGTCGGGGAAATCTTTGCAGTTGGAACGTCAGCTAGAAGTTCCTTCGCATTATATGTTCCATATTGCAAAGCTATAAAAAACACAAAAGTATAATTTTATAATATAGCAATCCATTCGTACATATCTTAAGTTTACAGATCCACGCTAAAGATAAGCTCAAAGTTTGTCAGCCCCATCATACTTGTAACAGTTGACATGGTTATGACGCAATTAACCTCTCAACCAGAATTTAAATATCTAACCTGAATTGGCTATTTGTTACTGCCAGCAAGCGGAAAGCTAAATAGCTTACAGATTTCGAGCTGCCTACACATTCACGTTTCATATTCTACAAAAATATTGCCTCACCAAAAGTTATGCATTTTTCAAAGATCCATTAATTTGAAGAAAGCAGTCTTCTGGGACTTGGCACCGTGTATATGTGGTGTTAACCGACGTTTTGGAGGAACGTATCGCCTCCATCTTCAGGGTAGAAGAAAAAATATAAGAAATCTGCAAGCGGAGAGACCGTGAGGACCGGTAAAAACTGCTTGCAGATTTCTTATATTTTTTCTTCTACCCTGAAGATGGAGGCGATACGTTCCTCCGAAACGTCGGTTAACACCACATATACACGGTGCCAAATCCCAGAAGACTGCTTTCTTCATAGTCACCGCCGTGAAATCCTCAACTCTTACATCCATTAATCTGCCACACCAAATTTCAGAACGTTGCATTGGTTGGCGCTAGTGTTGGTCCCGCCTCAGTAGTTCTCACGAGAGAACAGTTGGCATCAATAATTACAGAAAGTTAAAAGTATAAAGATAATTTGCTTCTAGTGCCATGGTATTCATATCAGGTTTTATGAAATGTCGCCAGTTGTTTCGAAGGTTATTGACAGAGGACAGGCAGGTGAATTCATAAATGTAATATGCAGTATCAAAAATTTTATAAAATAAGAAGTGTAAGCTGATAATATCAATATATTCAGACGATAAAACTATAAAAGGATCAGAAAATAATTCTGGAAACAGGCAGCCAGGTGAAACTTTGTCTCTCCCACGAGAAGGGCTTAGTTATCTCCATACGACTAAAGAAAAGAGAGAGTTCTTTAACGTATGTTTTAATTGTTCTGCTCAAAATTGACTTACGTTATACCTAGTCGGTCATAGCGTCCATTTATATCGTGGTCATCAGAAGATTTACAGGAGGAAAGAAGAGGCTTATGAACAATACATATATAACATTGTAAGTAGAGTAAACTTTATTCAGTGTATAACATTACATAAAGTGTTTTACCGTCAGTAACTTTTTCACTATCATTAGAAGTCCCAGTACCTTCATTATCAGGCATCTTGAATGCCAGTACAAGAATTCTGTTGCCATGGTTACACCACAGCTCGGTTCTAAATTAAAACTACGTGTCTCTAATCTAGATCAAAATGCCTTTACGCTATATCTGCAACTGAACAGGCTTATATATAGATATATATGTCTATATCTACTTATATATTTATTGATTATTTACACTTATGTAAGAAATCCAATACCCAAAACGATAATTGGTGTATTCATTGATGTTGTAACTTCACGACAATTTTATGGTTTCACTAGCTGTGAATGCAGAACCAGCTTTGCTTCAGCGCTTAGCAACTGAAATTCTGTTATCGAAGTAGTAACATCTATGGATATGAAAATGGATATTTTATATTGAATCCTGCTTTGCACCTAGTAACTGAACTAATGCGTTTCTTTTACCCCTAATATTAAATTAGACACATAACACATGCTAGGATATATAGGTTTAAATTTTCAAAATATTTACAGTTTTATTTACACGTGCACCTTCTTAACACAAGCCTAACTAGCACGATTTTCAACATTGCAGATCCACATTATATGTGGGTTGTAAACTATCTACACCAGTGGTTCTCAATGTTTATGAACCTTACAAGAATTATTTCCACCCAACGAAAGACATCTCGATAGGAAATACCTGCAGTTTTTGCTCTGAAGTTCTTTAGTGTTTGATAATGTCTATGAAAATAAATTTCCTTTTCATCTCAGAAGCTGAAGTTTGTGCGCTTTTCGTTAATGTGAACTTTAAATCTTATGTAAATATATGCCATTAAAAGATTAAAAACATTTATTTTCTTAAATGAATTCATTAATGACGGGGTTAAATGCCCATATCCTTTGAATTTCTTTACACCGAAACGTCGACTTCTAACCCCAAAACAATTCATTATTTATTTTTTCATGCTGTATGACACGAAATTTAACTCTCATAGCAGATATACTTTTCCCTGTGGTTAATTAATTACCACGTCCTAAAGACGTCTGGATGTGTGGAGGTATATCCTCACGCATGGGGCCGAGTGATCAACTTCACGCCCGGCCGGTTTACCCCAGGAAAGTAGCCCCCAGCACACATTTGAGGCCCTTATTTAGTCTGTCCACGACCTGTAAAAACGGGGCATTCGAAATGGTCTGACGGTTTGTTTAGTGTCCGTTATTCCCTCTGTTCGTTGTCGTCAGACATTTTGTCGAATTTAAGATTATCGAGGTAGTGGATGTTAAGATTTCGGTCTTCTAGGATTTGACGCCGTTTAGTATCGTACCTCTGTATACCAGATCGTACGGCATTAAGTTCCAGCAGACCATAATCCTTAGACTATTCGTTACAATGTGAACACCAAATAATATTCAGATCATTGTGAAAATAAGTTGTAAGTTTGATCAATTATTTTAAAAACAGTTTATGATATGATAGTATACTCTCCTCCAGTTTTCATACACGCCTCCCCTCCCCTCACTTAAATCATGTGCCTCATAAATAAATTGTCTGCCATAACCAAGTGCGGTCAATATTACTTTTGTACACGAAATGTTACTGCTCTCATCTGTGAAATTGTAGTTTCGAAATTAATCTTATATCACAGATAGGTAAGACAAAATGATCAATAAATATTATTATTGAAACATATTTAAATGTATTCAGACTTTATGATGAATATTATTATGACATTAGACTCATGAATTTATATTTAATGATATTTCTTACAACTAGTAAGTACAAATGCGTTAGCTTTTATTATTTTATTATTTTTAATATTTTTCTTCCTGCTAGTACCATATATGTGAAGGAAGAATGGCCATTTATTGTGTTTACAACAACATGGTAATTTGATCCGACAAAACAGGAATTTGTGTATCCAAATAAACATTATAAAACTTAAGAACATTTTAACCTGACATATTTGAGCTACGTTGACTTAGTCATTCCGAAAAAAAAAACACTGATTTCAACGCTGTTTTTAGTTACTTCTCCTTATAATTCTTCCATACGGAAATTATTTCAACTTTTCTACTGATTTTCTGCTTCTTTATATGTAGTTGAATTCAATAGCTACCTTGTATATTTCAGTCTCTGAGGCAATAAATATTTGTTCTCAGTGACATGATGACCGTGTGTCAGCATAACGACTTGAGTAGTTTATGTAATCCCGCAGTTAATTTAATTGTTGTTCAAAAGTTCACTGTTATGCACATTTTGTTCGTGTACTGCATACTTTTGTATGAAAGGAATGGTATCGGAAACACTGATGTTTCATGAAATTTAAACTTCCATTCATTATAACAGACTCCCAGTCCTCATGAAGGCCTTCATCACGTCGGATAACAAATTTAATTTCTGGTTTTAATACGAAATTAAGTATGTATGTTGAAATGATAAAAGGCGCCATTAAGTAGGACATAAACTCAATTTTCATACAGATTTAAAGAATGTTCGAATAATTAATTCGTTGCTGTCGTCTGCTGTGTTTACGCTATGGTGTCAGGGACTTCTCGAAATAAGTGAGTCGTCATACACGAAAATAGCCATTGCAGAAACAGTTCCCGCTATTTATAAATACAAGTATGACATCTTGTTGGTTATCTTAGTATAATTCGCAGGCTTTGAAAGTTATATTAGTAATTGTCACCTCCAGAGCACCTACGCATCCGTCTAGTTGAGTTGGACCAACACCATGAAGTAGGTGACTACAGCTCCAAGTACCTGAAACAGCAACATTTGTAATGAACATCTCGAAAGTGACTGAATCAACCTACTTCTCAAATATTGCCCCACAGAAAAACCTAGCCTACTATGAAAACTATAGTAATGCACGCGATAATTTAACAACAAAGCTTACAGCTAGGCACCCTCATCCTGAAATCTCGAAATTACGAAGAGACAATCAACAGCATAAGTTATTTTCAGGCACTCAATATCTACATTTAAAATATAAAATTATATAAAAAACTTACATCTAGTCAGATAAACGGTACAGTCTGATATCTGGCATCTGAAGTGTTAGCCACCTTGAGTCTACCGCTACGAATCTTGCAGTCAGGTGCTTAACACCAGTATATACATAAAGCTGACACTTAGATGCCCAAGACGTGAAATATAAAGCTTAAAATCAAGTCCTCAGGTCAAAATATAAAGCGTTAATTCAGGCATGCAACCCAGAGAATCAGATACAAATCTTACAGCCAGGCATTCAACTCATAAAACATAAACCTTACAATCAGTCCCACAGCACGTAAAATATAGAGCTCACAGTTAAGTTCCCAAAGCGGCCTCACGTCACGACTCGTGGTACGCGGGTTCAAACCCGGCGGAGGTCGTGGAATTTTTAAGGGCGGAAAAATTCAGGGAACAAGNATGCACCAGTACCGGTAGGGTATAGAGACTGGTAGAACATCAAAGGGGGACGTACAATAGACTACTAGTCGCGGTGCATGGGGAAACCCACCCCCTCCAATAATAATAATAATAAATAATAATAATAAGTTCCCAAGCTATGAAGAAGTGAATATGACAAACTTGCTATCTCACTACGCTAATAACTGAGCTGTGAAAATTTAAATTCAGTTCATGTCACTTACTAAATTAAAATATTTAGAAACCTGATAACTATGATGCTTAACACTAAATAAAATGCAACGCATTCAAAAGGCTATCATATTTTCTACAAACACGCTAAATCATTGATTTATCTGCGAACTGTATAAATATTGAAACTTGCCGAAGCAAACAGATCTAGTGACACAGTGAAGAACTTGGCTCCAGAGATGCTCATAGCTTTCTGGCACTGTTGACAAACGATCTGGATGAAAGTCTTTGCTTCCTCCGACCCGTCATACCATTGACAGCTGTAGGCAGCCTCCATCACTGACGAGCTCTGGAACATACGAGTAGAACGGCTAATCTGAGTTTCTAAGATTAAGTGCATTACGTAACCAAAATTTCTACACAATAATTATTTCTTAAGTAATATCTCTTAATGGTCTTGAAGGGTTCTATCTTCTGGTATATGTAGTCCGTCAAAAGTCAACGGACGTTTCGGAGGAATATGTCGCATCAATTTTTAGTGTCAAAGAGTAAGCAGAGCTTGCTACCTGCTTCATACTGGTTTCTTGTTTGCCTTGTGCGAAAATAAAGAACAGACTACAGCTGTCCACTCTTTTGTTCCTTTGTCTCATATCAAAAATCCCATCAAAATTAACTGTGCAAATTTACTGTGATTTAGGGTTTCATTTTGCTCAACATAATTCAGCCCAAATTATTGGCCCAGCTGTAATTGCTAAAATTTAAGAGCTGCAGTTTCTGGTCTTTTTTGACGTTCATGTACCTGTCACCGGTCATCTTATATGAGTATTTACTTTTTGTGAGCAGATGTAGAAGTTCATAAAGTGACCCTAACAGGCAATAGAGACATTTAATTAGGTCATAAAGAGGCGCATTACCTCCTCGATGAGGCGGTTTCCGAAGAAGCAGAAGAGAAACACTTGTCCCAGTGTGTAGACCAGATAACCTATCACTGAGCACGCGTACACATCCACGGCCTCGATCTGTGAGGAGAACACAGCGTAACGTGTACACATATTTGTAAGAATAACATCAAGGAGTGTCTAAAGTAGACAACATCTCTACCTCTGTCAAACATTTTAAGAATAACGTTGTAACTTACTTTATATTTTAAGTACCCAGTACAATATATATTTTTTAACTTATCAGTTATTTCTTAAGGTCCTAATTTGTGAGAATGATTCTCAGACATTACGTTGCAACGTATTCGTATTTATTTAAGCTCCATTTTAATATTATCTTCCATATACACCTAGGAATCCCAGATGGTATTTTCTTACTAAGCTTTCAAATAAAGTTGTGTATATGTTTCTTTTCAGTGCGTTGTACGTACATGCATCACCCATCTAATTATTTTTGTTTTTCTTCCTAATTTTCCTAAACACTAATATTAGAATAGTAACTAACTCCATGGAGCCGAGCCCTTCTTGAGAAGCCGCCAGTTGCGCAGCTACTTAAGAATTTCCTACAATTTTATGGAACATGAAGGTTCATTGCCGTGTTAGCAAAAGCCCTCAACTGATCCCTATCCTGAGTCAGATTAATCCAGCCCATGCCGCCCAACCTATAATATAGGAGTAATATATTCATAATAAGTGAGAGGAACCCAAGATGCAAATGTGATAGTCTCTAGTAGGAAGATTTAGAGACCTTTGTGGCCTGGTAGGCGAGCAGTGTCAAGGTCACCGTACTGGTCAACATGTGCAGCAGCAGGGCGGAACCGTATGTGTCCCCAATATTGCCGACGAATCTGAAAACAGAAGAAAGTTGCATGTAGGGTCACACTCAGTTGTCTCTTCGCCCGTTGGCACTGAGTCACACTTTGCTTGTGATCCCGCTGCATGTGGCATGGGGTCCCTGTTGTCATTCTACATTCGTTATTACTCAAATTTGAAACGGACCTTCTTTAATATTCCGAGCAACCTGGGCAATGTTCCTCCCGAAAGAATAGATGAAAATTAGTTTTAGCTTATTATAGATTAACTAAATAATAATCATTATAATGTGCAGGAATTTAGGTCGTTCCGTCCTCAATCTTCCGCAATTCAGGATCTCAGGATAAGTAACTCTTTCTTGCTTGAGCAAGCTACAAGCCTATTGCAAAATCTCCCACTTTGGAAAACCGATATTTTTAATCGGGGTTTCCTTCCCTCAGACAGGTTGCCTACCGTGGCTAACAGGTCCTATTTGCCCGTCACGTACCCCTGGGAAGGGACACTTACCTGGTGCTACACACCAGGCCAGTGAGACCTGGAGTTGGGATGAGGCAGAGTTGCCATTCCCCGTAGTTGAGCTTTTCTGTTATAAGAGTTGCAACTTCCTGCCTCCATTAACTAAGTAGTAAAACAAATAATTATATCTGTTAGTTTGTATGGAGGTGAAAATTGGTCTATCGTCATAAGGCACGAACATAAGTCGAGTTTCAGAACAGGGTGTTGGACCTATGAGAAAGGAAGTAACAGGAGAAAATGGCGAAATGCATAATTTATATTCTTCAACAAGTATTATTAATAATGAAATCAAAGAGCGTCAGGCTGGTGAAACTGTAGCACGAATGGGAACGTTGAAAAATATATGAGCACACATAATTTTAGCTGGGATGGTAAGGAATGAAACCACTTGGGAGCTATGCGCAGAAAGGATTACGAAGATCCATTACCATGTGCACAGGAGAATTACTGAACACTATTCGTACCCTCACAATATTCTGATATCTTCCCCCGTCTATCGACGGGATGAGGGATGAACGATTAAGGAATCCGGATTCGATTCCCAGACGATGCAAGACATATTTGTCTCCTCCACAGCGTCCAGACCAGCTCTTTTCCCACCCAGCTTCCTGCACAATGCGTAACGGGTGTTCGTCACTCTGGGGGTAAAGCGGCCGGATTGTGTAGTTGACTACTGAATTCTAGCTAGTGTAGGGTTAATAATACATGGATCGGTACCACCATCCTTCAATACGACTTCATGATATGATGTTTAAAGTATTAATCCCAGGTGAAAGGAAGCACAACAGATCACTGTGGTCGCGGTGCGAGGGCCTTATACATTCATACCTTTATATTTACATCTCATCCAGGTCTAGGCGTCTGTAGTTGTCTCTTCTTATAATTGTTCTTAAAAAAATAAATTCAGCCCTCATTTCCCAGACGCATGCTGCATTCACTCTTACCGGTTTCATCAACCAAATATCAGAGAAGTTAAACTAGAAGTGAAATAAATTGACTTAGGTAATTTCCCGAATTCATTGTCACGGTACCGGGGTGAGTCGTGAACAGAAATTAATAAGCAGGTTGAAAAAAGCAACTACCGCATATCATATTCGTTTTACGTTTGTGGTCGCTTTGCTAGGAATTTTGTCCTATCGATCGCAGAACATCAAATTTTCAAAATGAAGTACCTGCTAGAACGACAAGTCCGAGGGTTGCGCTGTGAATTTATAGAATGAAAATTACAAAGCAGGTAATGCTGTGAATATCAAGCAGAATTGCAAATGAGTTCCAACTATAATCCCTGGCTGCACAGTATGAAACCATAAGTGAGGAGCGTTTTAATGTTTGCTTTGCAAAGTCACCGTAAAGGAAAGGCAGGGCCGCACCCGCTGAATGTAAACCCGGCTGTTTCAGCAACGGATGGAAGGACAGCAAGTCTACCGAACTTTATTTCTATTGCAACATATGACACTAGTTTAACTTGTTTTCTTATTCTTAAAGCAAATTTGGCCTCACATCTTTCACCTACAAAGGTGTACTTATCTTGAGGATCTTTTAATCTCTTAAGTGGTCAAGAATCTCCATCTTTTATGGAACCTGAAGGCTCAGTACCATATTCGCAGGAGCTCGAAAATGTGCCCCAACATAATCAGCTGAAATCAGTCTACTCACGCCAAATTTCCTTATGGTTTAGATTTTTACGCAGCTAGTGACATTGTGATTTCCTTAGGTCACCTTGAATCGAGAAAATTACAGTGGTAGTACAGTAGTTGTGTAATGGAGCCGGGATAGCATAGTCGGTATAGCGACTGGCTACGGGCTGGATGGCGAAGGGGTCAGAGTTCGGGTCCCGGTAAATATAAGATTTTTCCTTTCGACTTCGTCCAGACCGATTCTAAGGCCCACCCAGGCTCCTACCAAGTGGATACCGGGAACTCTTTCCCAAGGGTAAAGGGTCGGGACGTGAAACTGACTACTCACCTCCAACGATTGCCAAGATCTGTATATCCTCTCTCCGATATATCGCGTGTTCCTAAAAGAATGGTGGGGTTTCATTGCCGTATATCTCCGTTAGTTTTTGGTGATGAAAAGCAAAACGTATACGGACTCATAACGCGGCTCTCAAATTTTCATTTTGTATATCGCGCTCTTTCCTAGTTCCATTTCCGACAGTTAGAAGGCGTGAAATGTAAGATGGCGTCCCAGCAGGAGAAGGCCTATTGCGTGCTGAGATTTGAGGTGTCTAAATCCATCGTTACAGTGCACCTGAATTTTGTGTACGTTTTCAGAAGGAGGCGCCACATGAAAACAATATTCGCAGATGGTATCGGCAGTTTGTGGACAGTGGATGTCTCTGTAAAGGCAAGAGTTCTGGGCGGCCACGTGTGCCACATGCAGACGTGGAAAGAGTGAGGGAGACGTATCAGAGAAGCCCAAGAAAATCATTACTTAGAGGAAGCAGAGAATTGCTTGTGGGGGGTAAGTGAAGGACATGGTTTATGTAGCCCCATTGCCCCAATAGCTCCAGGATCTCCGAAACAGAATCAATCGTGCTGTGGAGACCATCACACCTGAAATGCTGCAGCCGGTGTGGCAGGAATTCGACTATCACATTGATGTGTGCCGGGTAAGGAAAGGTGCGCACATAGAGGCACTTTGATGGATGTACATAAAATTTGGACAGTTAAGCTTCCGATTGACACATGTTATGATTGTACACGGTAAGAAATACGAAATATATACGTATCTAAAACTCCACCATTCTTTTAGGAACATCCTGTATATCGAACACATACACATTCCATACGAAACACTTCGCCATGGAGGTACGATTCATTTATGTTATATTGGGAAGCTGTGGTTTAGCCAGGATCAATATTTCTGGTAATTACACACTTACATCGTACATTAATCAGTATGTTGTAAAATTATAAATTTATACTGTTTGTAACCTTGCTGTATAGATTGAAGCATTTTAATGGAAGTATGCATCATAGAACATCTCGTTCAAATTTTTCTTTCTCCATTAGAGTCTTTAGGAATTGCTAGAATTTACTGTTGTCATTTTAAACAGAGAGATTGGGTGACGGATGTGGGTCACGTGTCTTTTCAACAGCTGAAGAAATTTGTTGCTAGGACCATTTGAAAGTTGAGTAAATGAACCAGAAGCTAAGAAAGGAGTATGTTCGGTTTGTTACGCAGCCGTTATGGCTTCTGCCCTTGTTTTGACATTTATTGCATCGTAAAATTGTATTATTGCTTCCTGCGTTTTCTGACCGGAAGTAGAGCTGGATGTTAATGCACTGACGTCTGCTGAGTGTCTTTGTAGTCTGCTGAACTTTGTAAAAAATAAAACAGAAATTCTGTTAGGACAGAAATTCTCAAGGATTTGGTGACCACGGACAACTCACTGTGTGGAGTTTCTTTAGCGCCCCACTCAAATATTTAACGATTATTCTAAGAGCTTTAAATGGAATGGAAATTAAATTTTGTTGACAATTTAACTTCCATTAATTTCAAATTGAAAATTGCTAAAGATTTTGATATTTAACTCACATGTTTATTTGTGAAAAAATAAGAGACCTCTACCTTGAAGATTGAGGCGGATTAGTGACGACGCGCGGACCGCGATCTGGGAGAGAACCCTGTTAGACGGCGATATGAAGGAAGTTTGTGTAGAAATGAATTCAGCAAAACCTAAATAAGTATTCAGCAGGGAATTAAGAACAGATCAATGTGAGTGAATATTTGCTTCCATTGAGTTCAGCATTTGTATCTACTCGTACCTGCACCTTACATAAAAATCCTACACTTTAAACAAGAGAGTATTATGTTACCTGTATTTTTTAAGGATGCGCAACTTGTTCTCTAATATTTTAGTATTGAGAAATTAAGTACTGAGGAAAATATAGGGGCCTAAAAGGTGAATATGCCGGTCACGGTAGCCGAGCGGCCTAAGGCACTGTCTTCGCTCGCTTGGAGCGAAGAATCCCACTCAGGGCATGGATGTTTGTGTGCGTTTTTCTGTGTTTGTGTACAGGTAGAGGCCTTGCGACGAGCTGATCACTCGCCCAAGGAGTCCTACCGAATGTGTAAGGTCTAGAAAAACCGAAGTGAACGGAGAAGTTCATGGAGGTAGGCCTAGGCCCACTGGGGCTGTAGTGCCAAGGAAAAAAAAAAGATGAACGTAACAAGAGGAGCTTCGTAATTATTGATGTCAGCGTCGACAGCCACTTGCGTCTGAATATAACTCAAGGTTAACCTTCGCTTGCATAACCCACAGCAAAAATAAGGTAAAACTGTATAGGCCTGTGTATCACACTGCGAAGCTATAAAAAAAATGGGCAAAAAAGAAGGGGGGGGGATTAGGAACCTACTGCAGTACTTCGGGCTGTGTACAGGCCTGTAAACTGAGGTCCTAAAAAGAAACGAGATTTAAGGTAACGCGTATTTCATTAAATCAGCACAGACTGTCCGTTAACTTAAACGGAATTGAGAACTCCAATACCACTAAAGAAAGCCACAACGCACACACGTAACAGCTATCCTTTCCAAGAATGTCGCGCAACTCATCGTGAAGAGGAAACGGTCTTTATCATGGCATTCTAAAAACAAAAAACCAAACTCCGTGGCTTGTAGTCTACAAAGTGGACTACACCGACCGAGCGACAACCGTTTGTCGGCGAAGTTAGAGCTAAATTTTGCGGATAGAGGGTATCACGTGATCAGCGCAACGGGTCCTCATGGCCGTTAACTTCGGTTTTCTAGACCGGAGCTGCTATTTCGTTGAAAGAGCTCCTCAGTTATCCTCATGAGGTTGCGTGGACCCCGTTCCAGACCCACGACTTCTCAGAAAATCTGGTAGCACCGGGAATCCAACCCGGGGTTTCTTGATCTATAGCCAGGAACTCTGACCACTAGACCACAGAGGAGGTCGGCATTGTACAAGAATATGTAAAACAGAAAGGTGTATTATTTATTGATTTATTTGGAGTTTAGCAAACGACGCTACAAGAAAGACTGGATATAACGAATAATGAAATGGAAAGATTTCGAAAGATGCGGCCTTGGCATATTTTAAGGTGCTATCCCGCAATTTACCGGTAAATAGTACACCGGAAGATGTACAACGAATGTCTGTCACATTGTAACGGTACACGCATGTGAGAAAAGCGAATTGGAACCGTGTAAGCAGGCCTTAAGTTTCTTGAAAGATCAGAATAGAAATTGCCATGTTGGCATGATAGTTTGATAACTCGAAATTTGTTGTCCTGTATATAGGTCAACCCTCCTTGCCACGACGATAACTGGGCCAAGAGAGAGACAAACGAACATCACTGCCAAGATCTCGATCAGATGTCATATTTATTTCTATGCGAAGCGCCTCCCTTGGCACTTGCATTGACGGCGCCGTAACCATGCAACCCCATGTGACCCAGTATCCAGAAATAGATAAGCGATTTCCCTGTCTCATGGAGGTTGACACTTGCTGCAGAAGTTCGATGATGACCAGATAATCTGGAGTGTATTCTGCAAGAAACTCATGGATTCCATGAAGAGCAGGTAACATTGCCGCCAGATGAAGAGAAGTGCTCCGAATTTGGCATGAAGTATTACCATATAAATGCTATCGTGCTGTAGGTAAAAGCCTGGTTTTCATATACGTAGGCATGACCACAAGATCTCTCCGTGTAAACTGCCGTGCCGGTAAGCGGAAAGCATTTGCGCAATATTCCTGCAGAACATGAGGGCGCGAGGGTGGTTATGTCACCTCTCATTACAAGGACGTGTCGTCGAAGGTCATAGGTGGGCGCGTGATGTACGGAGATGGAATAGACGGGTGTCTAACTAGTCTGTATCTAATCTTCTTAGAATCATCACATTAAGAAGGATGAAATTAGCGAGACATAACACGCAGTGAATGAGATTAAAAATGCACTCATTTTATTCGCGAAACCTGAAAGGGAAAGACCATGAAGACATAGGCATAGATGGAAGAATAATATTAAAATGATTCTTAAAGAACTGAGTGTGATAATGTGGACTATGTCTGTCTGGTTTAGGATTATATCCAGTGGCTGTCTCTTTTGAACATGGTAATGAGCCTTAGGTTTCTTAAAAGGCGAGAGATTTCTTGCATAGCAGATGATTGTCAGCTTCCCTGGAAGGGAATTGCTGCATGCAGTTAATGAGTTAAGTTTAACTTCTATGCGTGGATTTGATTTGTTTGATACTCTGACACCTGCGAGTGAAAATTGAAGTTGAATCGATGTTAAAAAAAAATCACTCGTTTTAGCGCCAACAAATTATACTCGTAGTGTAAAATCCATATTTTTGTCTCTGGATTTCCAGTTCTAGATAACAAACCTTTCAGGAATAGATCAGAGTAGCATAAATGAAATCATCTGAAGAGACTGTACTTTGCTTCATATTTTATTGCGGCCAGGGCAAAGTCGATCGCATCGGTGTCGTCCACTGCTCAAAAATACATCGCCCTAATCATGGAGACTGGGAAAAGCAGCAGGTGCTGACATCTGCTACTCGGAACCGTGACTTCCACAGGACACAATATTTCAGCAGTAGAAAACAAACAAAATGACGCTCAAGCGGCACTCGCTCTGATAACTAACACTTATTTCTTTCATTATTAAGAACAGGATAATATGTCGTGGCCCACTTTAAAGTGTTATTAAGCCTTAGAAAGACTGTGACATTTCGCTAACACTATCAGTCCTGATATTACACTCATGATGAAGAGGTTTAAACAACTTCTTTATTAAAACCTCACAACACAACTATATCAATGTCAGTGCCTAGTTTGGCTCTGCTACATGTTTCGGCTATTAAAAGCCATCATCAGGCAAATACATGGCTAACATATATGCACCACTGAACTGCACTATTAATAAAATTGGATACAGTAATATTAATATATTAAAATACTTGACGTAAAAATAAAATAAATTAGATATATAAAGAAGAAAATTTATAATATAAGACAAGAATAAAATAAAATAAAATAAATTAAATTCTTGTTTTATACTATAACGTTTGTTTTTATATATCTAATTTATTGTATTTTTACGTCAAGTATTTTGATATATTAATATTACTGTATCCAATTTTATTAATAGTGCAGTTCAGTGGTGCATATATGTTAGCCATGTATTTGCCTGATGGTGGCTATTAATAGCCGAAACATGTAGCAGAGCCAAACTAGGCACTGACATTGATATAGTTCTGTTTTGACGGTTTTAATAAAGAAGTTATGTATTATAACACAATAGGATGCATGAAATGAAAATTATAAAAGTTTAAACAAGGTGTTTCCAGAAGCACTAGGTTGGAATTTCGGTTAAGGAACAGTTATCCTCACTTCTCGGATAATTCACATGAGTGGAAGATTTACCTTAGTACGGGCCCGGCCATGTCCTTCCTCATCCTTTAGAATTATCATCTTATTGTTCTTCTTCTGATGTTGGATACAATTATTTCCGTTTCCGTCTCATACTGCTGCGTTAATGCATCACAAGACCGTCCTTTAATTCCTCTTGCTTCTGAGCTACCTGATATATGATACATGCTCCCGCAATTCTGGTCTCCCTGACACATGCTATATACCCCTGCACTTCTCATCTCCCTGACACATGCTATATACCCCTGCGCTTCTCATCTCCCTGACACATGCTATATACCCCTGCGCTTCTCATCTCCCTGACACATGCTATATACCCCTGCGCTTCTCATCTCCCTGACACATGCTATATACCCCTGCGCTTCTCATCTCCCTGACACATGCTATATACCCCTGCGCTTCTCATCTCCCTGACACATGCTATATACCCCTGCGCTTCTCATCTCCCTGACACATGCTATATACCCCTGCGCTTCTCATCTCCCTGACACATGCTATATACCCCTGCGCTTCTCATCTCCCTGACACATGCTATATACCCCTGCGCTTCTCATCTCCCTGACACATGCTATATACCCCTGCGCTTCTCATCTCCCTGACACATGCTATATACCCCTGCGCTTCTCATCTCCCTGACACATGCTATATACCCCTGCGCTTCTCATCTCCCTGACACATGCTATATACCCCTGCGCTTCTCATCTCCCTGACACATGCTATATACCCCTGCGCTTCTCATCTCCCTGACACATGCTATATACCCCTGCGCTTCTCATCTCCCTGACACATGCTATATACCCCTGCGCTTCTCATCTCCCTGACACATGCTATATACCCCTGCGCTTCTCATCTCCCTGACACATGCTATATACCCCTGCGCTTCTCATCTCCCTGACACATGCTATATACCCCTGCGCTTCTCATCTCCCTGACACATGCTATATACCCCTGCGCTTCTCATCTCCCTGACACATGCTATATACCCCTGCGCTTCTCATCTCCCTGACACATGCTATATACCCCTGCGCTTCTCATCTCCCTGACACATGCTATATACCCCTGCGCTTCTCATCTCCCTGACACATGCTATATACCCCTGCGCTTCTCATCTCCCTGACACATGCTATATACCCCTGCGCTTCTCATCTCCCTGACACATGCTATATACCCCTGCGCTTCTCATCTCCCTGACACATGCTATATACCCCTGCGCTTCTCATCTCCCTGACACATGCTATATACCCCTGCGCTTCTCATCTCCCTGACACATGCTATATACCCCTGCGCTTCTCATCTCCCTGACACATGCTATATACCCCTGCGCTTCTCATCTCCCTGACACATGCTATATACCCCTGCGCTTCTCATCTCCCTGACACATGCTATATACTCCTGCACTTCTCATCTCCTTGATAAGTGCTATATATATCTGCACTTCTCATCTTCATAAGTGTTATAATCCCTGCACTTCTCATCTCCTTGATAAGTGCTATATATCCCTGTACTTGTCATCTCCTTCATAAGTATTATATATCCCTGCACTTCTCATCTCCTTGATAAGTGCTATATGCCCATGCACTTCTCATTTCCCTGATGAGTCCATATTACCATTGATTTTATTATCCAGATATATTTTTGGAGAGTACAACTTCTTAAATTCATCATTATGAACATTAGGGTAGGCGAATAGCTAAGGAAGTCATAATAAAATGAATTACGAGTACTAAATAAATATTTCACAAAGGAGGACTCAGGAAAGTGACTGAGAATAATTCACAACTAGTGTAATGCCCATTGAAGGTTTAATAGTAATCTTTAAAGATGAAGATTTCAACAGTTTTTTACCTTCGCTAATTCACAGAACTGTCTGGAAATCGATTTTCGACCTACAGTGACTACAATTTGTAAAACTTTTTTCCGTTCTCTAGAAACCATTTATCGATCCTTACACTAAAGCAACTATGAGACATTCGATGAATGACTTTTCTCTTCACTCCGTTAAATACCATTAATGGCAACTTGATATTATTTGGTGTGATCGAATACGTCGTTGGCTATCAAAGGCCTCATGAATAATTTCCATAACCGCGACAACGAAGTTGCAGAACAATTGAACAGCGGTGGACAATACCATAAAACATTCATAACCTCTTCGGGGTCAGTTAGAAAGTTTTGTGTTATGTCATTCGTCATTGAGAATTGGTAAATTTCTCGATCAATCAGCTCACATCTCGAATACAATAGAGCTGGTATAGTTTCTGGCTGGGCCACGTCATAGCTCAGGCCGTTAGTCTCCGGCTTCCCGCCGCTGCAGCCCGGGTTCGAGTCCAAGTCTGTTCATGTGGCCGCACCATACCTCAAGCGATCGCTGGCTTCCCACGGATGCGGCCCGGGTTCGAGCCCGGGTCTGGACAAGTGGGATTTGTGGTGGACAAAGTGGCCCTGGGGCAGGTTTTCTCCGAGTACTTCGGTTTCCCCTGCCAATCTTCATTCCATCAAATTCTCCATCATCATAATCACCCGGGGCATGTACAATAGGCCAATTTAAAACATTTAAATTTTTCTGGCTAGCCTTTTCATGAGGATAGTGGAGGCCAAAATAGAGCCGGAATAGCGTAGTCTACCACTGCATTCAGTCAAAATTCAAATCAACTTTCTCAAGTATTGATCACAATTAATAGCACGAAATTCCATTTAACTGTGACGAAAGCCACCACTGGTGTCGTAATTCTTAAAACAATGTTATTTACATTGTGCATTAACATGTTTACATTGCTGTCAATTGATGGTCACGATATGAATAAATACTCTTCAGAAACTAATTGTAGTTTAACAGAAAGAAAAAGCAAGGATTTTAAAATTTGTCAACCAAGACGACATCTTGTGTGTACGTGTGGTACCGTTGGTCCTTATGACAATTAACAGAGGCATTCAGCAGTAATTCAAAGATAATATTCCGAACCGTTATTTCGTTGGAGAGCGCTCTCTTCTGGGAAGTAATGTTGTTTAATGTAGTCTAAGTTTACAGACGTTTCGAAGGAACGCACTGTCTCTACCGTCATGATAGGATAGCAAACCAAACAAGGAGACAGTACCTACATTGGTCCCTATCTGAGCAGTTGAACAAAGCCTGTATCGTCACATCTATTCGCTATGTAACTCCTTCGGGTTTTCCGGATAAAATTTTGCATGTAATTCTAATTGCTCCTAATGCTTATTCATCTTCCTTAATTTGATAACGCTAATTATACTTGATGAAGAATATAAATTATGAGGTTTATAAGGTCCTCGCTGTGTAGTTTTCTCCATCCTTTTGCTATTACTCCTTTTCTGGGCCCATATATTCTTCCTGCATGTTCTCATGTATCCTCAAGCCATGTTTCTTCTTTCAAAGTGAGAGACAAACTTGCAAACCCATACAAAAATTCTTAAGAGAAACGTTAATATTATTGCATCGAATTAAAATGTTGAGTCTGATGCTAAAGATTTAATAGAGCCATTTTCATGCCTAAAGCATTTTACTGAAAGGAAACTTACATAAAATGAAATTTCAATTACAGAGTAGTTTGGCTGTCAGTAACGCTTCTGACTTATACTCTGGAGGTGCGTGGTTAGCGTTTCTGCTGGGCCACTGGTTCTCCTGACTGAGGTTTTCGTGTGGTTTTCTGGCACTCTTCCCAGGCAGTTACCAGGATAGTATCTTGAATTATCCCACTATCCATATCCATCCTTATCCTTTCTAATTTATTATTTAGCATAATCAGATTATTGTACTCTAAATATTCAAAGGGTATACAGTATCTTTAAACAAATTACAAACATTAAAATTGGATTATCATTTATAATTTGCAGTTTATTTTTACTGTCGACGGAGAAGAGGTTGGGAAACAACTGCTGATCTCGTTGGGGGGGGGGAGATGAGTAGATAAAAGACTGAAGGTCTGGGACCATAAAAGCCCAGAATAGGGTAGCCTATGCTCTGACCGACACTCGAACCAGGTACTTTCTATAAACAAGCTGAACTGACGTTGATATGCCACACAGTTCCTTCCTCGCATGTTGCGTGACTCCTTGAGCTGCGGCACACCGCATCACATACAAAATGAATCATGAGACACAAGGACTTCAAACGTCAATATTTTAATATTAGTACAGTAGTATTGTTCTGTGGCAGACTGCTGTTTCATGGTGCCTGAAGAAGAAACGATGTTTGCTTGTGTAAATATATATATTGAACAGTAAATAAATTGCATTCGAAACAAATTCGAGATATTCTGGCGAATGCCACCTAACAACTGTCGAAGTTCAAGTACTTCACGATGAAATTAACAAATAAAAATAATTCGTGGTGACATTAAGAGAAAAACTCGGTTTGGACATTTTAACATTCGCTTGAAATGTTGTGACATGATGACAGTATAACTTGACGAGAGAAAACATCCGCTGCTAGGCAGCAGCAAACTAAACGCGTTTCCGCGGCAGAGAACATGTGAAGTCAAAATAGAGAAATGTTGGAGTGTTGTTTTTTATGCGGTCCGTTTCAAGACCATATAAGAAGAACCAAAGTGGGTTTTGAGTTGAGGATTAGTCGCCGTCATGATTTAGTTGTGAGATGGTCGTAGGTCGGCAATGACATGAGCTGAAGTTGTCACTATTGGGATCCGTTACTAGGTAACGACCAATAAAGCCTATAATATACTGAGACTCGGCGTGTAGATTGGCAATAGTGTTATAATTACTTGTAGTTACAATTTATAAGTTTTCAGTAAATTCAATTACAAATCCAAACCCCATGTCTAGTCACTAACACGCGACAGTATCATACTTTCCCATCATTAATAACATTCAGAAAACATATAAATTAAGTCTCTAAAGGGTCTAATATAGTATGGTTGTAACTCTACAGTATGTGAATGTGAAATTTTCTTTCTCGCTCTAAAGGATACGTTGTTAAAAAAAAGAGTTTTTTTTTGTGTGAGAAGCTTTGTACCTAAGAAAGAGAAAATAAGAGTACCCAGACATGATCCTGAGCCAACTCCGTTTTCACAAACTGTTTCTCCCAATACCGGTCTTAATGTTATTCTTTCATCCTCTTCTTCTTCGAAGTGGCTTTTTCATTTTGCCCACCACATTCCACTGCGCATTCACAGTCATGCGTATTTCTTAGATTTATTTATTTATTTATTTATTTGTCTATGCTAGATGTCTAGTATAAATCACAGGTTTTCTCTTTGTGTAAGATCCTAAATTGCTCCCACAGGCTTATTCAGCCTCCCTAAATACTGAACTTGCTTTCAAATTTAGGCAATTTATGTCTGTCGTAACGTAATCCGACGAACATACGTAGACTGAGGGTGTGTGAGAACAGGGTGTTGAGGGGAATATTTGGACCGAAGAGGGACGAAGTGATGGGAGGTTGGAGAAAACTACATAATGAGGAGCTTCATAACCTGTAATCTTCAGCGAGTGTAATTATTAAGAAGAATTGGATGGGTAGGAAATGTATCACACATGGGGAGAAGAGAAATATGGGGAAAGCCAGAAGGAAAGAGACCATTACGAAGAGGTAGACGAAGATAAAAGGATAATATTGAAATGAATCTTAGAGGGATAGGATGGGATGGATTGATGTGGATCTGGATAGTGACCAGTGGAGGGCTCTTGGGAACACGGTAATGAACATTCGGGTTTCATAAAATGTTGGCAGATTTTTTGAGTATCTGAGAGACTGGCGGTTTCTCATGGACTCAGCTTCATGGAGTCAGTTTTTTATTGCTAGTGGAGTGGGACTAAGTCCCTTGTACTGCGGCCACTTCTGGCCTATTGTACCCGCCCCAGATGATAGGTGAGGGTGATTGTGGAGCAATTGGTTGACTGAAGATTGGCAGAGGAAACCGAAGTACTCGGAGAAAACCTGCCCCAGCGCCACTTTGTCCACCATAAATCCCACTTGACCAGACTCGGGATCGAACCCGGGCCTCCGCGGTGGGAAGCTAGCGACTAACAGCTTGAGCTGTGGCGCGGCCCTTGGAGTCAGTTAATTGTAACATAGTCCAGGACAGCTCAGTCACTAAAGCAACTGGTTGCGGGCTGGACAACTGGGGTTCGCTTCCAGGCAAGGACATCGAATTTTCTTGTCGACTCGGTGTCGAGACCTGCCGTGGGACCCATCCATCTTCCTGTCCAGTGAGTATCGAAGGCCCTTTCCCGGGGGGTAAAGTCGCCGGAGCGTGAATCTGATACGTCCATCAGTTACCAACTTTAAGAATATGTGGAGCTTTACCATCATTATTCCACAACGATGCTTAACCAGAGGGGCAACATTAATTTTAACTTTCCCTCGAAGGGAAGAAGTAGACGAGATGAGAACAGTTTTTAAACAAAATAAATATTGATTATCCCCAGAATGTATCCATCTTCTAATACGATGTGTTTCCCCTTCTTTGCTCATTCTAATAAGAAAGTAGGACCGTGGCACTTGTGACTATAGTCAAGGTTCGTGAAATTTACTAAGGTTGCAAGTTATAAACATTATAATTATGTGCCAATTATTTTTGTATATGATGAGAATTACCGGTATAGTAGTGTCAGGAATATTTTAGATCATGTTCAATAGCTCTCAGATACTGTGAAACAGGCCCACTCTTCCAAAAGTACAAAACAACAACAACAAAAATAACCAACAAAACAACAAAAAATTAAAACAAACCCGGATAATAAAAAGAACGCAAAATAGGCTCTCTGGCCATAATCATCAAAACACAAACCAAAAATCTTAACAGAATCAGCCCATAAGAAAGATAGTCACAACCAAACATATAACTAAGACTACCCCACCCCATAAAATAAGAAAAAAGTAATCCATGCAATATATAATTTATATTATCTCTCTTTTTGTCCTGTCTTCTCTACACAAAGACAAGGTTTTAAAGGAAAGTTATCGTCATAAATAATTCCCGAAATTTCGTACAAAGCTACTGGCTTTAGACATTTTGTAAGTTAAGTGTGTGTGGTTCTTATCCCTACCTCGCTTTATTCTTCTTTTTACCTTTTTCCCAATTTCTTCCCTTTAATTCAAACATTTGTCCAGCTCAAATTTCAGCCATCCCGGCCGTCCTTCATTATTCAGACTTCTCAGAAATCAGGAAAAACTTTCAGTGTTTCAGGTTTTCTAACATTAATTTAGAGTTGTATATATATATTTTTTTTTCCTATTATTTACGGCTTTAAATTTGCAGATTTTCTGGACAAAATTAACCGCTTGCTTGCTTTGGATTTCTGTTTGATTTAAATTTAGATTTGCAATCCGATCTCAGTAGCTCCACACCCTCGGCGGAAACTATGATTGTCACAAATAGCAAACGTCAGTTTGAGCGGTCAGCACTTCTACTTCGCATTCAAGAGGTCTCTGGTTAGGTTCCCAACCCGGAAAGCAGTGTTATAATTGAAGTACTTCGTGGATATCCCAGTTTTCTGTATCAACCTGTGCTTATTACATAGGCTTCCTCTCTTACACTTTCAAATTCATTAGTCATAATTACCCCACAATTTGACACTATTTAACCACTGTCGTTATCCACAAGGAAAACCAAGGAACAAGCAAAGTAGACGTGTTTTTCACTAAACACTGCTCTCATAATGATGATAATTACTTTTTTAATTTATAATCTTATGTGTCTTGTTGGATCAGTACTCCAGTAGATTGGCTTCAAATTTGAAATATTTCTTGATGGATAAGCATACGCAGTGGAATAATGGCAGGGAACTCAGATATAAGCGTGTCACATTATCTAAAATAGCATGTTTCTTTTATATTTTGTTGTATTGTGATTTATAAAGTATGGATAACCGAAGATGTCTTGTGTTCCAATAAACTATTGTTTCTGTTCATATAGTACGCATTCACTTTTAGTTATATAGGTGATAAATTAACGATTTTTTTCATTAATGCGTGTGAGAAATGAATAGCCCTTTCCCGGTATGAGAAATTAACTTTCCCCTACAATAAAAGCTCCTTAGAGAGAAAACACTAGGAGTTGTGCATTTGTTTCTTAGGCTCTTCTCTCGCCCGTCACATAGCCAGTTGCCGTCTGTGTACTGTCTTCTTTGCGGGCTGTAACCAGAATCTTTCCCACATTTCCTACCGTTCGTCAAAATCACAATAATAAATATATTTTCTGCATATTCTGTTATTATTATTGCATCACTGAATAAAACGATCATGACTCACCTGACCACGTGCTTGTGACGCTCCACCCAGTACTTGATGGCGGACCGCACTAATATTTCCTGCTTCTTCGTCAGTCCGTTTGGACCCACAGAGCCGCTGTTGACATTGGCCAGTGTGCCTGTATTCAGTCGGAAGTTGGAGAAGTCGTGCTGATTGCTGTATATGGCGCGAATTCCCTCACTGTCGCCTGAAAACCAATTGGAATAAGATGTTGCGCCAGGTGGCGCGCTAGTTCTTTACTAACTTAGCGACTATTAGCTTCTCTGTAAATAATCCTCCATAAAGTTACTTATGTTACGTCACACAACTCAGGAATCGTCATGGTGATGTCTGAAATTTGTAAATGGCCCAAACTAGCTATGTACTGCATACACAAATTTCGATTCCCAGCAAGGTCAGTTTTTCTATTCGTCCTCATAATCAGGTCGGCTCTGGTGCCCACTTAGCCTGACATCCATTCAAAACCGAGAATGAACTGATCATCCACCTCCAACTAGTGCCCAAGTTATGAATGCGTGGAGCTTTACTTCCTCGCCCCTCTGATTGGAGTCATGACGTAGCTTAGGCGACAAGTATATTTTGTACCCTTAAATATTGTTAATATGATTTACTCAAGATAGATGGCATGCGCGATGGGACTGGTGTATGCAAGGGAGAAAGAATAAATTCATAAAGAATTTAGGTTTAAGTTCAAAGAGAGAAGAGATCGCTTGGAAACCGAGACATAGGCGAGGAAATAATATTCAAATACACAAACTTTCCTGCCAGAACACTGGTTAATAGTAAATGCAAATACAAGTTTCAGCCATTTAAGTAATGAGTTATGTATTGTGGTGTGTATACTGAAAGGCAGAATTGTGAAACTAGCAGGGAACCGTTGCTGGGGAACGACTCTGCAAACACGCCCATTGTTAGGCAACAGCTTCGTAACATGCAGCCATGGAGTAACCGGGAACGTCTATGCGGTCCGTGCCGATAGCTACTTGATGAAAATTATAAGAACCTTTAGGAGAGATGTTTTCCATGAGGTCCGTGTCGATACTGCATAAGGGGTCCATTGTGCGTAGAGGACTTGTTGCCTAAGCAATCACACCCGTGTGGAGGCGGGGTCGAATACCTCCACCGTGACCCTGCGAGTCGTAGGAGGCGACGAAAATGAAAGTCTCAAATCTGAGACAGTAAAATATGGTCGCGAGTCTCAAGGGACTCGGACCCGAGAAAGACTGCGCTGGCAAGAACCAGCAGCATATACAAAAGACAGACCCGTCCTCTCGTCAGAGAGGACGCCCCACAAAGAAAACAAGACCATAACTGTCAAACAGTAACAAATATCTGTTAATTAACTCCAGATGGGGCTCGACACCAAGACTTACTGACTGACTGACCATCAGTCGCAATGTGACTGACTTTTAGAGGACTTGTATATAGTACAAAAGAAAGAATTTTCAATAACATGTAATATGTGCGATATGGACACGCGGCCAAGCATATTCATAAGAGACAAACCCATCCTCTCGTCAGAGAGGCTGTAGCATAAGGATTATGACGGCAAAGATTCAGCTGAAATAATTTCTGGCCGTGAGCCTCAAGAGGCTTGGCGCCAAGACGAAGTGTTTGACGGTAAATCGCCAGTTGTAAAGTAACTGTGACTCTGAGGGCCGCGCCATAGCTCAAGCGGTTAATCGCTGGTTTCCCACCGCGGCGGCCCGGATTCCATCCCGGGGTCTGGTCATGTGGGATTTGTGGTGGGCAAAGTGGCGCTGGGGCGGGTTTTCTCTGAGTACTTCGGTTTCCCCTGCCGATCTTCATTCCACCAAATTCTCCATCATCATAATCACCCGGGACAGGTACAATAGGCCAATCAGTGGCCGCCGTGCCGAATGGACTCAGCAGGACTCCACCCCCCACTAGAGAATTAAAAAAACTGTGACTCTGTGACTCAGTTCGGCAGTTTGAAGCCAGTTAGTTCAGCTCTTGGGGTGTAGCTCAGGACAGGAGGACAGGACACACGAGTTGTGTGTTTAAATGTTCAGCAAATCCGCTTACCAATTCTAACCCCCTCTATAGTCACCCCATCTCGTGACAATATTATTAATAAGGTTAACATTGTTACACCTTGGGTGTGTTAATTTCTTTCACACTAGAATTTAAAAAAGGTTTATTAACTTGTCATGCTAAGTAAAAGTTAAAGGTATCCCTGTAACAAGCCGTGGAGGCCCATAGGATTGTGAAATATCGAGGCTCTCACTTTTTCTAGACAATCGACTCATAGATGACGATCTTAAATTAATGACTGAAACTATTCCGTAAAGACATGTGTATCGGATGAAAAATATATTGAGGAGTTATTTCCAATGATGCACTAAAAACAGACAAAAATGGCATATTTGTTCATGAGTTTGCATTTTTTTAAAAAGACTTTCAAGATAATCTGTCTTCGTGAAACCCGTTTTGAGAACAACTGAAAAATAACTACAGGCACTCTAATCACCTGAAGGTATAGGATTGTTGGCCGTGGCACTGACTGCACGGAACAGCTCTGCAGAGTGAGGCACGAGGGTATCCAGCGATGCACTGAGCTCCATGAGTGGTTTCATAATTTCTTTCAGGTGAATGAGCTGCTCACATGTGTAGATGAGCCAACAGCAGAACATCGTGTCCATCATCATGGCATGTAACAGGGCCAGAAACAACCAAATGATCTGCAATTAAAGAAAATATTACGTTTTACAATTCCACGAAATTCTGCTACAATCAGGAACAGCAACAAATTTCTGCGATCAAATGATCTGTCGTGTGCAGCGTGTCCAGATAAATGGTTACAACACGTCCAGCTACAATAAAGATAAAGGTTAGGGCAAGGAGCAGACAGATGAGCTGTAATAAAGACATTAATTGCAGCATACCCCGTAAACCTAAGTTAGGACAAGGAACAACCAGATGAGCTGAAATAAGGACATGAAATGTAGCATACCAAGCAAACTTCAGTTAGGACAAGGAACAACCAGATGAGCTGCAATAAGGACATGAAATGTAGCATACCAAGCAAACTTCAGTTAGCACAAGGAACAACCAGATGAGCTGCAATAAGGACATGAAATGTAGCGTACAAAGTAAACTTCAGTTAGGACAAGGAACAACCAGATGAGCTGCATACGTTAAATATATTGACGCATAAAACTTGAGCCAGAGCCACGAGAATCATATATTCTGCAGTCAGCGCTTATTTCGCACATGTACTTTGTCCACACAAATCTTGGAAGCCCAAATCGGATAATTACACCAGAAATATGTAAAAAAAGAAGTTTAGCCCAATTTAACACGTCAGGTCACAATGAAAATATCCAGATTAACATGAAATTACAATAATATGACTTGGACCATGCGAAAGTTTAATCCTGCTTGTATCACATCCATACATAATACCTTCGGGTGCTGTCAAAGGAACTCCTTGTATCACGTGTATACCACAGAAACATTTATCTTGGGGTGTAATCATAATTAGACTACTGAGTTGTATCATTTATCGTATACTATTATGAAATAATTTGCAGTAACCTACTAACATACAGAACTTCTTATACGTACTATGCTGACAATGACTGACATCCAAAGAAACATGACAATTATTACATAAATGTAATAAACTGTTTAAAATTCTGCATGCAGTCAGAAATATTGATCTGCCTCTTGTATTGACTACATTGAGAAACTTCAAAACTTTGTCAGAAATGCCAAGACAGTAACACAAAATATCAGTGTCGTTGTGTTTATGGAGACAGCCGACTCAGAAACAAGAGTAGTGATACGATTTTAGTCATATACTAAAGACAGCTGTATTTACACGTTGGGATTCATGGTTACATTTAACAAACAGTTGTCCTACAGACACTTTAACCCTGAAAGAACTAGATTTAATTCCTATATTGTCAATTAGTCATTCTGTTGTGACAGCTGTTCCTTTGTCTTGAGTTAATAACAAAAAGTGTCATAGCTATGCTTATAAAAACCGTGGAGGCCTATAGGGTTGTGAGACGTCGAGGCTCCCATATTTTCTAGACAATCGACTGACAGATGGTGGTGAAGTTACCAGCCCTGCGCTCTGGCCGCCCTTTACCCCCCAGGAAAATTCCTGATGCTTATTTCTGTTAAAGGCTGTGTCGACTCCAGGACCATAGTATGGCTGGAAAGATTAGGTCACTTGAAAAAATCCAATGACCTCATAGGTAATCGAACCCGCGACCTTAACAACACAGAAGAAATTCAAATGTAGTATGAATTTCCTCAAAATCTTCCTTCGCTGTATACTTAAAGTAAAATGTGAACAGATGTCATGCACTCATGTATAACAGTTTCATTAAAGATCGAAATTTCCAGCACTTGGCACCTGTAGGGTTGATAAGATAAAACATACACGTAGTTCTGATAAAACTGTAGGTCTTATGGCACGAAAGACAGGTACAGTTAAGCTGTTAGGGAGCACAATAGCAGGGATGTTTTCTGGTGCAAACTATAAAGTAACTTCCAACTTGGGCAAGTTGCCGCTTTATTCTCACCTGAATGATAAAGGACACGATATAGCCTCCGCCTGACAAAGCATTCCAGGGGTACCAGGATCGCAGCATGAGACGTGGCACCTCCTCCAGAATGGTCTCATTCGCGTTCTCTGGGTCTGCTGTTTCGTGCACGCTGTCCCCGATGAAGGTGATGATGGTCCAGGCAAACCCGCTGATTACGGTTGCACTGGTCACATATATCACCAGGCGCCTCATGCTGGCGACAGCTGTCGCGTGGTGGCGAGAGTGGTTTTCCGAAAAGAGCGGGTGGCTGTTAGCGTTATTCCAAGTTGCCAGAGTCCGGTAGAACTTGCCGCGACGCAACGCGAAGTAGAAGTACTTTGTCAGGGAGTGGACGAAGAAGAGCACGGTGATCGTGTTGGCTGTCAGGTCATTGACATCGTCTGCTTGCTTCATGAGGTTGATGGCGATCAGGGCGAATTGTATAACCATGAGGCCAGATATGGACCCAGCATATCCCGCTCTGATGGACGTCCAGCCGAAGCTCATGTCTTCATGGTAGTCCAGCAAGAAGAAGCCGATCATTTGCATGATTCTGATCAGCGGCCATAGGTCCGCGACCAGACCGTGTAGCCTGAACTTGTACATCTGAAATCGCAGAGAGGTTCCTTCTTTACAAAACAACCTTGCAACTCTTCTGAAATGTTATGTTAATTGTCTTTTTTCCACTGGCTCTAGAGCCTCCTTTGGCTCTGACCTCTGATTTTCAGTTTCGTAATCATTTTACAAACGGTAGGACTCCTTGGACGAGTGATCAGCTCGTCGCAAGGCCTCTACCTAAACATAGGAAACCACAAACACATATACATATCAAACATCCACGCTTTGTGTGGGATTCGAACCCACGATCCCGGTTTCCGAGCGAGCGACGACAGTAAATGCCTTAGACCGCTCGGCTACCGCGACAGGCGTTGTTTCCTTGCCCATCTAAAATTGTCGTAAGTCGCCAGCTTGTAATAATGTCTGGAGAATGTTATACGTCCAACACACTAATATCGGAGAATGAAGTGTTAAACCAGAATGGTGCTGTAGTGATGGTGCAAGAAAAAGATTTCAGTGGAACACTATAGTAAATAATAATAATATAAGGAATTAGCACACAATCGTGCATTGACTCTACTTCGCTGTAGCGAACCAAAAACTTCTATGCCTCCTGAAAATGTCAAGCAAAGGACGTATCTTTATCGAATTGAAAACATCACAGTATCAGATTCGATGTTTAATGAATTCATCACTAAACAATGATTTTTATGGTGCCATGATCTTGAAAACACTGTCGTGATTGATTACTTTATGGAACACTGAATTGGGAATTACAGGTAGATTCTTGTACAAAGAGACCAAAAATCAAGTAATTCCGAGTGAGAATTTACATTTTCACAAATGCTTAAACATCCTTCCGTATGAGCGCCTCACATTGTTCACTTTCTTAACTCCCTAGTCTAGTCCTCTCGGCTTTCTCCGTGTAGGCCTCTATGTCCCGAGAAATAAGCTCTTACCTAACCATACGCAAGTAAAATTATGCCAGAATAAACCGTAAATAATCTGAAATTAATTTCATTGCACTCTTGAATTGCAAATTATTTTTTCTTTAAGTCGGTTTCAGTCAATTATGTACGGCCATTCCTACGTTTGGAAAATAGACGTGCGTTTTGCCCGTCGGCACCGTTCATTTAAAGTTAGGAGCAAACCCACGGAAACAGTTACATGGCTCGTTTAATTTGTCCAGCCCCGATGCCTCAGATGTACCCAGTGTATCCCGTGTCCATAATGTGTAATAAGTCTACACCCAAGAAATGAATACAATATTTTTCTTACAGCAAATTATTTATGACTTCTATAGTTTTTTGGTAACGGGTTTTAACAATGGTGGTGTCTCCGTGGTCTAGTGGTCAGAGTTCCTGGCTACAGATCCAGGAGTTCCGGGTTCGATTCCCAGGGATACCAGATTATCTGAGAAGTAGTGGGTCTGGAACGGGGTTCACTCAACATCGTGAGGATAACTGAGGAGCTATTTCAAGGAAATAGCGGCTCCGGTCTAGAAAACCGAGATTAACTGCCGTTGGGATCCTTTGCGCTGACCACGCGACACCCTCTATCCGCAAAAGTTGGCAGTAACTTCAACGACAAGCGGTGGTCGCTCGGTCAGTATAGTTCGCTTGCAGACAAAATGCCAAGGGGTTTTTTGTTACATCGATACTATTCATATTTATTAAGTAATAACTAATATTATGTTTAAAGTAACTTTCTTGCCAGATTTCGGTAGTATGAAGTTACTATTCGAAATGTTAACATCGGTTACGACTTAGTGTAACGTTATATTACATCGCAAATATGTGTATATCTAACTTTCTATAATATATTTACATACAAACTTGTCATACGTACTCTACTGCCAATATATTGCGAATGTTAGCAGATTATAACGAATTATCAATATGTCAGTGTAGCCATAGCCATGTCACAAATGCTACATTTACATTCGGCCCCTGATCTTCATGGTATGCGCCATTACAAGTGTGCAACATGATATAAGAAATATTATAAAACTTCATATTAATAATTATTAAAATTTTTAGTGTCTGTCCACGCCTTTTGTGCGGTTTCGAAATAACAACTCTCGGGAAAATATGCGTTCATCAAAATTACATTTCATTTTATTTGCGTTTCATTTCCTCTGTTTGAGAAAATTTTATTTTTTATGTTAGCTGTTTGCTACTGAAATGAGCATTGGGCCATAAAAATATTTTTAAATATCGCTATATTCGGTGACTTTTTTGAAATGTGAAGACAGGAAACTATACAAACTATTCATCTTGATGAACCGAAGTACTTCCCGTCATTTCTGTAAGATCAAACGTGTTAGATAAATTTTGAATTTATAAGAATCGTGTAACATAAATAACCTAAAGCATTTGCGCGTTCAGAGGCTGCCTATATCCATATATGGTAGGTATATCGGAATGTCCATTAATTTCTTGTCAAATTTGCGATTTATTCGGCATAAAAATCAGTATGAGTTTTTGTAAAGGGACTTAGCAGGGTTTCATGAGTTTATAAGGTTAGCAATGATACTGATATTTCATTCTCGTGCAATTTTGTTTCAGAATTATTTGCAAAATGGTTATTGTGATATCGGTTATGCACAAATACTTCATAAAAACACATCTGAGACGATAATTAATAGAAAGAATAATTAACTTCCTTTTTCAGGGTAAAGACACCAGAAGATCTCATCCTTTCAATCTTACCGCTGACGACAAAATTTCGACTCTTTTTGCTTCAGCACTGTTATATAATGAAATATCACTGTCAGTATTTCACAAGACACCATTTCTCTTAATATCTGCACTAACCTTTTTATAATTGGGTACCTCACTTCACACAGCTTCAAAATATAGAAAGAAACGTAAATATAACAGATGGTGATTAATTTTTTAATTAAAACCAAACAAAAGACACTCAGAAGACACGACGGTTGAGGCTACATGTCAGCAGCTTTTGCTCTTCATTGCATTACTCTATAACTTGTAATTCGGGGCAGAGGGTGTAGGTGGCTACGTGCACCAATGTCAAGCAGGTCACATGACCCGTCTTGATGACCTATCGCCAAAGCCCTTTTCCACCAGGTGTTCCTGTCCACACGACACAGATCTCGAGTTCCAACTTGTCATTACCAACTTCTTGGTGCAGTTGTACCTACAGAAGACACTCACTACTCAAAAATATTGCTACTTTTTAACGTTTCTGACATAGAGTTCAAGATTCGACAAACTGTATTTGCATCAACACATTATCTCAGAAGAAAAGTAAATCCCAGAATTGTTCAATTAGGTCTATTTGAGGAACTAAGATGTTTCCAATTGGCTCTATTCATTTTAAAGTCAGCAGAATTCGGCGGTGGCACCTTCGACTCAGAAGCATAATATATTTATTGATTTTAAAGTTTTGCGTCCTAAAATTCTAGCCTCTTCTTTCTAAATTAATACCACTTAGAGTAGAGGAGCAGCGGAAAAGTATCTGACATTTTTATTTCAAACTCCAAGTAAATATCTACCTATCAGTGGCCGCCGTGTCGAATTGTCCCAGTTGAACTCCATCCCCACTAAGCGAATTAAAACAAAAATATCTGCCTAATTAACTTACTGCCGTAACTTCTAGTACAGGAGCGCGATGGCGTAACAAGAATTTTACGAATCTATCTGATTGGACAGGATTCTAAGCGAGCTTAACTCAGTATATCCTCACAGTCCGGCCCCGTAATATGCGCTCTAAGTGGGGGGTCTAAGCCCTGTCTTCGCAATGTAAATTTTATGAAATTTAAATGCATTTTTAAGCAGTCATAAGCCGTATAGCTGAATTTATCACACTTACATTGGGACTCTCTATATTTCTCGACTTCCTTTCACAATTAGTTATTTTTAAATATATTTTAACGTCTTCTTCTAAACGATCATTTGGAACTGTGCTAGAGAAGATATAAAAACTGTGTTTCAAATTACTCATATAATAAAAGTCAGCACATGCAGAAAACTCTCAACTACATGTATAGCTTACTGTTGCTTAAAAATGCATCTAAATTTGATAAAACTAATACGGCGAAGATGTGGCAACTTCCCCTTGATATTACTGTTCCATCGCAGTCTCTGTCTTCCAGGTGGCCGTCTTCCAGGAATTACAGGCCTACTCATCACAACACTAGAGTTTATTTTGATAGGGTTCACTTTTATTTTCATACTTAGATTGTAATTTACATCTTATTTCAATCTGCAGCAATCTTTCTCCAGTTCGCGCCACGCATCCCGTGACCAGTTCTCTGCAAACAGTGGTACAAATAATCATATCCAGGGCGTTCTTTGCGAAACTAGAGCTGCGAATGACCTAAGAGCTCTATCTGCTGTCGAATATTTTATGCTCCTGATTTGAGTGTTGCCAAAGAATACGTCAGGTCCGAAGCCTTTGCCACGTGCAATGGGCGGAACACGCATCGCGCAGTAAGAAAACGGCGAACACATACAAAATGTCACTGACAAACCTTACATAAAGAAACGCTCAGAACCCGGCACGCCTGAATGACACTATACATACTGATCTTTGAGAATTACCATGAGAAACTGTGAACTTGTTTCAGATGCCATAGAATGGCAACAGCTTGATAATAATGTGTGGTTAATTTCAACTTAAAAATATTTAAATTAACTAAATTATTCAGTGAGTTAANCTTGGTCGTTGAGGAGAGTATTTGGACCGAAGACATATGAAGTGACAGGAGCTTGGAGAAAACTGCATAATAAGGAGCTTCATAACTTGTACTCTTCTCCAAGTATAATTAGAATGATCAAGTCAAGGAGGATGAGGTGGGCAGGTCATGTAGCACGAATGGGGGAGACGAGGAATGCGTATAGGATATTGGTGGGAAAGCCAGAAGGAAAGAGACCACACGGAAGACCAAGGCGTAGATGGGTGGACAATATTAGAATGGATCTTAGAGAGATAGGATGGGATGGTATAGATTGGATAGATCTGGCTCAGGATAGGGATCAGTGTAGAGCTCTTGTGAACACGGTCATGAACCTTCGGGTTCCATAAAATGCTGGGAAATTCTTGAGTAGCTACAGAATTTGCGGCTCCTCCAGAAGAGCTCAGCTCCATGAGTAAGTAAGTAAGTAATTCAGTGAGTAAATACATTAAAGTGGCTTTTGAGAATTAAACACTATATTAAGTACAACAGATTCGGTTATATAACCCTTAAAGTAAAATGGTAACTATATGCACACATAGTAGTCAGAAACTTAACATTTGTCCACATAGTGTATCTGCATGCTTCGTATGATTCTCAGGATAATCAGCGATTATTTTCTTAAACGGAAGTAACCGTTTGGTCTCTGTAATGGATAGGCCGTGTTTTTGTAATGTGGGAAATGGGGTGTTAAATAATATTTAGATGAACGCCAGGCTTCACACTGCTAAATTTATTTTCGTGGTAGCAGCTTCGTGTTTTGGGGCACGCGGTGGCGTAGTTGGTTGAGGCACTATGCTAAAATCCGGAAGGTCGCGGGATCGAATCCCGATGAGGTGGATTTTTCCAATCTACCTAATCCTTCCAGCCGCATTATGGACCTGGGGTCCACCCAGGCTCTAACAAAAATGAGTACCAGGAATATTCCTGAGGGTAAAGGGAAGCCGGCGTGTAAGGCTGACAACCTCACAGCCATCTGTGAGCCGATTGTCTAGAAAATGTTGGAGCCTCAACATCTCACAACCCTATGGGCCTCCACGGCCTGGTACAGGGATAGCTTTACTTTTTACTTTTGTCTTCGTGTTTTGCGGTTGATTATACATGCACATACAATTTCTGGACCGTATAACTCGAATGGATGTAGAGATACCCCCACTTCAGAAGTTTGCGCGACCACAGTGTTAATATGTTTATTGCTAAGAAATGAAAGTTATGAAAATGGCTGGTTCCGTTAAAATCTGAGACGTATTAATCTAAAAGTCATTACTGACAAAAAATAAATACGACGACGTCATACGTCGGTTTCCCTTATAAAGCAATTACGCGGTCTGATAATCTTTGCAATGGAGGCACGGGGTAGCGTAGTTAGTTGAGGCACTATACTACAAGCCGGCAGGTAGCGGGTTCGATTCCTGATGAGGTTATTTGATTTTTAAATTGACCTAATTCTTCCAACCGCACTATGGCCCTGGGGTCGACTCAGCCTCTAACAGAGATGAGTACCAGGAATCTTCCTGGAAGCAAAGNCAGGGATAGCTTGGCACATAAGGCTGACAACCTCACCGCCATCTGTGAGCCGATTGTCTAGAAAATATGGAGCCTCAACCTCTGACAACCCTATGGGCCTCCACGGCTTGTTACAGGGATAGCTTTACCTTTTCCCCCCAGTATTTCCTATATTCTTAAATAAGGCTCAAGCTTAATACGAAAGATACTGTACCTGTGGTATCATGACATCTGCTTCAATCAAATATGCACATAGGCCCGACCGAGGAATTATAAACCGTTCGTGCCATTACGAACAATCCCGAGTCCGAG